>NW_013674306.1:5381-7416 GCF_000517525.1 Limulus polyphemus | reverse complement strand
AAGTGAATACCGTAGTCTTCCTTACTATGTCGGACTAAGTGGAGAAAGTCTGAATGTTGGAGTAATGGCTGATTACAAGTGAATACCGTAGTCTTCCTTACTATGTCGGACTAAGTGGAGAAAGTCCGACTGTTGGAGTAATGGCTGATTACAAGTGAATACCGTAGTCTTCCTTACTATGTCGGACTAAGTGGAGAAAGTCTGAATGTTGGAGTAATGGCTGATTACAAGTGAATACCCTAATTCTAACTGGCTGCACGAAAGTTGTTTAAGAATATGCTCAGCTTATTTGTTTCTCGAGGGTTGAATTTTCCCATCGTTGGGCTGACTTTGATAAATATCAAGAAGATCACACGGTTTGTTTGTTTGTAATTCAGCACAAAGCTACACAATGGGCTACCTGTGCTCTGTCCACCACGGGTATCGAATCCCGGATTCTAGCGTTGTAAGTCTGCAGACATACCGCTGTGCCACTAGGGGGGCAGATCACACAAAACCATTTAAGTAATTTGTGGATTAACTGGGTTATTTTGTATTTTAATGTGGTAAGGACACACGATTTAATTTTATGTTTTGCACCTTTCAGTTAGGATAACTCCAAGTCAAAAGACTTTACAAGGGAACGTTCTGTTGAACTGTATTTTTTGATAAGGAAAAAGCTTGAAAAAAAGTTAATTGAGAATCCTAAGAACCTTCCAATCTGCCGATTGTTACATATCTCATCAAATAGTCCGTGCATGAGGACGACGTCGTTATCAGGAAAGTGAAGAACCTTGAAGTGCGATGTGAATTAGAGACGTGATCGAGAACAAACTTCTCTTCAGAATCTATCTTTACAAAAACGTCTTCTTTAAACGAACTACTAACATATTCTGGATGATATTTGGTGGAAGAAGCACGTTCGATGTCATTTAAATCCATTCGTAACGTTTAATTCTGTATATCATTTTTCTTTTGTCTCTGAAATAATTACATCAAGTGATCTATTGTCACAAAGATTATTTTAAGTAAAAACCACTTAAGATAATATATTATTCAGTAGAGACAATAACCGTTTTAATGTAGCTCCGGAGAAAAGAATTTACGTGTTTCAAAAAGATACACGGAACATATTTAAATTAGAAGTTAGCTCCAACCACCAGCGTTTAAGCCCAGTTTATTTTTGATATCTGCCTTTTTTTAAACTCTTTTTGGGAAATTGGTAACACAATATAAGAGTGCTGATGTCAATAATATACTGTTTTAATTCTGGTCAAAATAATAACACACAGGAAAATAAATTGAAATTTATTTAACAAAAAATATTATCATGAACTTTGAAAGTAATTCCAGCGTTCTGGTGTATTTATAGTCCCATGAGAATATACCTAAAAATCAAGACTTCCCATTAAGCCTAGTTACTTTCAATGGTCTTAGAAGTGGTTCCACAAGATTACCTCCATATGACTTGGATGGTGTTTTATAAGCCTGTTCTTATTTCTGTACAATGGTACAATTGGTCATCTCTGTACAACGGTGGAACTGGTCATTTCTGTACAATGAAATAACGTAAGAAGAAACAATATTACGACCTACTTCTGAACAATATCGGAAAGATCAGCTGGAGAGGAATTATCTTTTTTGTAGAGAGTAATTGGTGGAAAATAGTTTCATATTAACCCACCTTTCACCAGTGGCCCGCATCCTATGAAATACTTCACATAAAAAATAAAAAAATAGTCAGAAATATGTGAAAAACATAAAAAAAGAAAAACAGTCAGAAATATGTGAAAAAATAAAAATAGTCAGAAATATGTGAAAAACAAAAAATAAAAAATAGTCAGAAATATGTGAAAAACATAAAAATAAAAAATAGTCAGAAATATGTGAAAAACAAAAATAAAAATAGTCAGAAATATGTGAAAAACATAAAGAAAAAACAGTCAGAAATATGTGAAAAATAAAATAGTCAGAAATATATCAAAAATATAAATAGTCAGAAATATGTGAAAAACATAAAAAGAAAAAATAGTCAGAAATATGTGAAAGAACATAA
>NW_013674306.1:3885-4381 GCF_000517525.1 Limulus polyphemus | reverse complement strand
AGTGGAGGTGGTATAGTAACACTTACGTCATGGTTTATCCTGACATGTGGTAGATGTGTTCCAATGAAGGTAATATAGTAACACTTATGTCATGGTTTCTCTTGTCCTGTGGTAGGGATGTTCCAGTGGAGGTGGTATAGTAACACTTACGTCATGGTTTATCCTGACATGTGGTAGATGTGTTCCAATGGTGGTAATATAGTAACACTTATGTCATGGTTTATCCTGACATGTGGTAGACATGTTCCAATGGAGGTAATATAGTAACACTTACGTCATGGTTTATCCTGACATGTGGTAGATGTGTTCCAATGGAGGTAGTACAGTAACATTTATGTCATGGTTTATCCTGTTCTGTGGTAGGGATGTTCCAATGGAGGTGGTATAGTAACATTTATGTCATGGTTTCTCCTGTCCTGTGGTAGGGATGTTCCAGTGGAGGTGTTATAGTAACATTTATGTCATGGTTTCTCTTGTCCTGTGGTAGGGATGTTCC
>NW_013674306.1:0-2885 GCF_000517525.1 Limulus polyphemus | reverse complement strand
CATGTCATGTGGTAGACCACCATGACATAAGTGTTACTATATTACCTTCATTGGAACAACATGACATGATAAATGACATAAGTGTTACTATATTACCTTCCATTGGAACATGTCTACCATAAACCAGTCTACCACATGACATGAAGTGTTACTATATTACCTCCATTGGAACATTGACATAAGTGTTACTATATTACCTCCATTGGAACATGTCTACCACATGACATGATAAACCATGACATACATGACATGATAAACCATGACATAAGTGTTACTATATTACCTTCCATTGGAACATGTCTACCTGTGTTATCCTGACACGTGGTAGAGATGTTCCAATGGAGGTAATATAGTAACACTTATGTCATGTGTTATCCTGACACGTGGTAGAGATGTTCCAATGGAGGTAATATAGTAACACTTTCGTTCATGTGGACTACAGGTTTAAACACTCATTAAGTGTTATTAATGTTACATTCTTGAAAGGCTGCTTATGTATATTATGTGTTTTTTTTTGTGTTGACACAAATTTATACAAGTTATTGAAAAATCGTCATCGTGCGAATGGTTCGAAAATATAAATCAACATTTTGTTTGTGTAACATTTTGTTTGTGCAACATTTTGTTTGTGTAAAACATGAATATTGAGGAAACGAGAAAATAAAATTATTATTACCAGAGATATAAACAAAATAGAGAAGGACAATATTGTATAGTAAGTCACCAGTGACTTTTAACATCTGTATAACGGTACGTTAAATGTGTAGTAAGTCACCAGTGACTTTTAACAGCTATATAACGGTGCGTTAAATGCGTAATAAGTAAAGAGTGACTTTTAACAGCTATATAACGGTGTGATACACTTGTATTAGGTCAACAGTGACTTTTAACAGCTATATAACGGTGCGTTAAATGTGTAGTAAGTCACCAGTGACTTTTAACAGCTATATAACGGTGCGTTAAATGCGTAATAAGTAAAGAGTGACTTTTAACAGCTATATAACGGTGTGATACACTTGTATTAGGTCAACAGTGACTTTTAACATCTGTATAACGGTGCGTTAAATGTGTAGTAAGTCACCAGTGACTTTTAACATCTGTATAACGGTGCGTTAAATGCGTAATAAGTAAAGAGTGATTTTTAACAGCTGTATAACGGTGTGATACACTTATATTAGGTCAACAGTGACTTTTAACATCTGTATAACGGTGCGTTAAATGTGTAATAAGTGATCAGTGACTTTTAACAGCTATATAACGGTGCGTTAAATGCGTAATAAGTAAAGAGTGATTTTTAACATCTGTATAACGGTGTGATACACTTATATTAGGTCAACAGTGACTTTTAACATCTGTATAACGGTGAGTTAGATTTGCAGTAAATCACAATTGACGTTTAACAGCTTTATATGCGTTAAATGTATATGAAAATTTAAAAAATAAAATATAAACGTTTTAAGGTAGTATCAAACTGACCAAAATATAAGGAGTTAAAAATAAAAACGAAAAAACTATGGCTGAAATTTCTAATAATAATTTATCTTTTATTGTTCTAAAAAATACAGTTTTCGTTTTTGACATTTTGATCGAGAAGAAAGTACATGATAAAATAATAATATAAAAACTAGGTTATAAAAATAACAATATAAAAACTAGGTTATAAAAATAACAATATAAAAACTAGGTTATAAAAACAACAATATAAAAACTAGGTTATAAAAATAACAATATAAAAACTAGGTTATAAATATAACAATATAAAAACTAGGTTATAAAAACAACAATATAAAAACTTTAGTTATAAAAATAACAATATAAAAACTAGGTTATAAATATAACAATATAAAACTAGGTTATAAAAATAACAATATAAAAACTAGGTTATAAATATAACAATATAAAAACTAGGTTATAAAAATAACAATGTAAAAACTAGGTTATAAAAACAACAATATAAAAACGTATTTGATGTTTTAAACACACTAGATTTTGATTGTTGCAAACAGAATGTATACCATCAAATTCGAAGTTAGTATCTTAATCATAATTCCTTCCCACATTTATGATGGCCTTATATCTCTACTATTTTAAAGACAAAGCATTCCTGCTGTTTATAAAATGAGAACTGTGATAAAACATAAATCATTTGAATACACCTCTTTAGAGAAGAATCTAGATATTTCTAATCCTTAATTTCTGAAGAATCTTTAAATCTGAAAAACGTCCTACTGTATTCAAATAAGATTCTCGTGTAATTAGGGTTAGTTTTATTGCTCTTTAGGTTAGGGCTCTTATATAATATTCATGAAATATAAAGTCTAAGTTAAGAAAAGAACAATCGTAAAAAAAAAAAAGCAAACAGTCACTTAGCTTATGAATTACTACTATTTTAAGAATTTCAGTGAATTCAGCACGTGCACGTGAAATGCAGTAAACAGTATCTTTGATATGCATATGCGGTTTTTCTCATTTGAATATTAAATGTTCTCCCCTTTTCAACTCGGCTATGCCACGACTGAACGTTATAATTTATAATTACCGTCTGACTTTCGGAAACGCTTTTTCAAAGCAGCCTTTCAAACATGCTAGTTCCGTTGAGTTTTTGTTCTTACATTATTTTATCTTTTCTAAGTTGCTTTCTACGTAAAAAGAACTTCTTCCAAATCGCTTTCAGTTTATTTATCCTGTAATGAGACTTTCCAGGCGTGCAATAATGTAAAACATCCACTTTGAAGGTTTGAGATTAAAATCTGTTTTCTTGAACTAAAAAAAAAGTTTTGTTTTGAAAGAAGTGTTTAACAATTAATTTGACAAGATACTGAATTATCGTTTGGAGGCGTTTAATCTTTAAAGGACAAAGAGGATATTTCAAAGTTAGGGAGTTC
>NW_013674305.1:27345-30663 GCF_000517525.1 Limulus polyphemus | reverse complement strand
GCCTGGTTTACTCTCCTGATAATACTCTGAAATAGCGTCTGGTTTACTCTCCTGATTATACTCTGAAACAACGTCTGGTTTACTCTCCTGATAATACTCTGAAACAACGTCTGGTTTACTCTCCTGATAATACTCTGAAACAACGTCTGGTTTATTCTCCTGATTATACTCTGAAACAACGTCTGGTTTATTCTTTTGATAATACTCTGAAACAACGCCTGGTTTACTCTCCTGATTATACTCTGAAACTAAACCAGACGTTATAATCAGGAGAAACTCTGAAACAACGTCTGGTTTACTCTCCTGATTATACTCTGAAACAACGCCTGGTTTACTTTCCTGATTTTACTCTAAAACAACGCCTGGTTTACTTTCCTGATTTTACTCTAAAACAACGTCTGGTTTACTCTCCTTCGCGAGCCCAGTTAACTTAATTGCTTATTGAATCTTTATATGTGATTTTAAATTCGGAATTTTCATGAACTCACTCACTTCAGGTCTTGTCAAATGTTTGGAGGCAGGGAACTGAAGACATAGTAACCCCATTTCCAACATCCAACATACTCAATGAAATAATCCAACAACCCTAAAGCCACAACCTCTGATTTTTTAAGAGTTTTCTTATGTGGGAACATCCCCGCAAGTCTGTGGCGGTTCATAGCCTCAGACAAAAAAAAAAAAGATCCCAATCGTTTCCGTGAGTAACCTACATACCCTAGTAACGCTTCTAAAGAAAGCACATAAAAAGAGCTTGTTCTTCTGTAACGTATTGCTTAGCTCAGTGGTCGACATCCTTTTTATGCCTCGTGCCCCTAACTGGTATAAGTTATTAGAAAATACTTCGAGTGGTATATGTTAACATAAAACATAATTCAAAACGAGGGATGAACCAACAGTATACGAACGTTCAGTGCAGGCTAATACAATAGTTTGATCATGTGGGATATATATATATTTTAATTTTTTTTTTTGAAATATTCTCCAGTAATCTCCGCACTACCCTGAGTATGAGTACCTCATGTTGAGAGATACTGGGTGAACTTTTAATACAGTTGTATTTTAGAAGAACGAGCTGCGGAGTTTGGTTAATATTTTACAACAGAAATATTAATAACGACCTTTTCAATTTGTTTTCGGTATCTTTTGAAACATTCCTGACATTCGTCCACGTAAATACAATAAACAGATTCGTCGTTGACTTTTGGAAATCATGCATGGATTTTTGATTCACGTTTTAATATGTTTCCCTTCGTGCGTGTAACTGATACTGGAATAACTCAGAGTAAAAACTGAATCTGGAGATTTCAAGCTGAAATATTTAGATTTGAAACAAATAGAAAGATTTAAACTAAAACACAGACATAACGGTTCAAACTAAAACTTAGATAGGAGGGTTCAAACTAAAACATAGATAGGAGGGTTCAAACTAAAACACAGGCATAACGGTTCAAACTAAAACATAGATAGGAAGGTTTAAAGTAAAACACAGACATAACGGTTCAAACTAAAACTTAACTAGGAAGGTTCAAACTAAAACACAGACATAACGGTTCAAACTAAAACATAGATAGGAGGGTTCAAACTAAAACACAGGCATAACGGTTCAAACTAAAACATAGATAGGAAGATTTAAAGTAAAACACAGACATAACGGTTCAAACTAAAACATAGATAGGAAGATTTAAAGTAAAACAGATTAAACTAAAACATAGATAGGAAGGATCAAACTAAAACATAGATAGGAAGATTTAAAGTAAAACATAGATAGGAAGATTAAAACTAACACGTAGATAGGAAGATTAAAACTAACACGTAGATAGGAAGGATCAAACTAAAACATAGATAGGAAGATTAAACTAAAACATAGATAGGAAGATTTAAAGTAAAACATAGATAGGAAGATTAAACTAAAACATAGATAGGAAGATTAAACTAAAACATAGATAGGAAGATTTAAACTAAAACATAGATAGGAAGATTAAACTAAAACATAGATAGGAAGGATCAAACTAAAATATAGACAGGAAGATTAAACTAAAACATAGATAGGAAGAATCAAACTAAAATATAGACAGGAAGATTAAAACTAAAATATAGATATGAACAAACCATACAGGCGTTAAATAATTAACATTAGTAACGCTTTAACTTTTGATAAAAATTTCAACATTCATCTTGTAGTTTACGTCAAAATGAACCAGACGTTGGTTGTAAATTACTTTGTAATTAGGACGACAATGTTTCCTTGAAATACATAACGCAGGTTTTCACCAATCATTTTATCTAACTTTAATATCAAATACTTTAAAAACATTTTGTGTGTGAAAATAAAACATTTGTTCTATAACAATTATAAGTTCGCTAAGCGTTGGAAGTGAATTTTGGAAAGGTACGTTTATTGAGAAAGTTTGGCCTCATGGTTCGGTGAGTAAAAGATTTATAAATTAGGTCAAGAATAACTGGTATAAGGAAATTCACACTTTGTTCATAGGTCGTTCCTTTCCCCGAATTTAAAGATGGAGGTCACCAAAAATACCAACAAACTAATATTCACCTACTTCGTTTAACTTGCTCTTTCTTCAAACGTACATCTTTTCCTGGATTATTTACTCTTGAATCATACAATACAGACAAGTCTATCTGTAGCTGACCTCTGAATTCTTTGGACGTATGTGAGGTTATGTAGTGTTACAGAAGACTTTGAATGGTGTCCTTGAATCTTATGAGGGTGGTATGTGAGGTTATGTAGTGATACTAAAGATTCTGTATGGTGTCCTTGAATGCTATGAGGGTGGTATGTGAGGTTATGTAGTGATACTAAAGATTCTGTATGGTGTCCTTGAATGTTATGAGGTTGGTATGTGAGGTTATGTAGTGATACTAAAGATTCTGTATGGTGTCCTTGAATGCTATGATGGTGGTATGTGAGGTTATGTAGTGATATTAAAGATTCTGTATGGTGTCCTTGAATGTTATGAGGTTGGTATGTGAGGTTATGTAGTGATACTAAAGATTCTGTATGGTGTCCTTGAATCTTATGAGGGTGGTATGTGAGGTTATGTAGTGATACTAAAGATTCTGTATGGTGTCCTTGAATCTTATGAGGGTGGTATGTGAGGTTATATAGTGTTACAGAAGACTTTGAATGGTGTCCTTGAATCTTATGAGGGTGGTATGTGAGGTTATATAGTAAATTACCAGGAAGGGGGCAGAGGAACGCCTGTAGGGGTCACCTGTTTTAACCACTCACGCCACTTTAATGTAGTGTGTTGTCTGTCAGTCAGTCATTAGACACTAAAATGACGTCACATAAAGAAC
>NW_013674305.1:17590-26324 GCF_000517525.1 Limulus polyphemus | reverse complement strand
TGACGTATGAACGTCAAAAGCAAGTTGTAAAATTATTTGTTAATCTTAATTTTGGTTTTATTTACTCTTGAAACAGGACACTTCGGGGGACCCTGCGGAAGTACATCTAGTATATTTGAACCTGATGAGAGAACTTCTCACTGTGAGCCTTCATGTAGCAGATATAGATAACATTTAGGAATACCGCATATATATTCCTCGTACTAAACTATTCTTCATCGTAAATTCTTCAAGCGTTTATCAAGACCGATTTATCGAGTAACCTTTGTACGATACATCACCGGTTAAGCCTTTAACTGTGATAATTGTTGTTGTTGTTCCAAACACCAACAATTACACTTTAGGAGTTATTCAGGATGGCAAACCCTCTATGCCATTGTTGGGAATTTTCAAAGGATAGAAAACGAGATCGAGCCAGATTCGATCCCGAGGTCCTACTAACAGACATATACTGTATACCCATAAGAATAAATTGAATTCAAAACTTGTACAGTTGGTTAATTATTAAGAACTTCTGAATGAAAGTAAAAAAGAATGTGTAATAATAATATATCAACCACACTGTGTCGGCTATATTCATTGCCGACGAGGCTTTTCGCCTAATACCACGACTTAGTAATGCACTATTTATATTAACAGATCACTTGACGACAACTGTTACGGTATGAACTACATTAAATTGGTTTGTAAGTTTTATAAATTGTATTTATGGCACAACACCTTAGAATTAGGGTAAGGATTAGTTATTTATTTTAACACCAGGTATTACTAATTTATATTATTTAATTAACTTGCCAGTTATTCAGAAGAACTTTCTAACCAGGGCATGAGTTCGAATCTTACTGTTTTAAACATTTATATTTTTTTTTAGTAAATAATGAAAAAAGTTATTTTGTGTTATTCTTTTTATTGCAATTAAAATTACTTTGTTTTGTTTTTTCCATAGGTATTGGCATGGACGATACGTTCGTACTTCTTGCCGCTTGGCGTCGCACCGATCTGAAGAAGCCAGTACGAGAGAGGATGGCCGAGACTTATTCAGAAGCTGCCGTCTCTATTACAATAACATCTCTCACCAATTTTCTGTCGTTTTTGATCGGAGTTCTCACGCCATTTCCCGCAGTCCAGATTTTCTGTATCTATACAGCTGTGGCAGTGTTATTCACCTATCTGTGGCATATCACATTTTTCGGGGGGTGCATGGCGATCTGTGGGTATGCTGAGCGACGCAACTTGCATAGCGTTTTCTGTGTTCCAGCAACACCCAGATCTGTTGCAAGTAAGTCTTTTTGTATGTTGTTGTTTACGACTCATAACGTAGGTAAATTCATGATGTTAGAAAAACAGGTATGTAAAACTATACACTGACTTTTATATCCGAGCCTTCATCGGGCAACAATGTACTTTGTTGTAGTGAAAAGTCTGTGTATAATCAACAGATATTTTTGTACGTTGTTGGTCTGCCCATGCGCGGGTTTAGAAACTAAATATTTAGCGTTATTAGCCCTTAGCCTTACCGATAAGCCATGAGGGGGAGGGGGTTGCAAGTAAGTAAACCACAAGGACAGTTTGTTTGTTAAGCAATAAGTTACACAATGAGTTATCTGTTTTATACCCACCACGGGTATCGAAACCCGATTTTTAACTTCATTAGCACTCAGCAGTACTGCTGATCCACGGGGGTGCTAGGAGGACAAAATTTTGGACATTGATCCCTCTTTGGGGTGTTATTGCAGCATCATAGCAACAATAGAAGTCCAAGGATTGAAAGATAAGCATAATAGCTATATAGAAGTCCAAGGTTTGAAAGATAAGCATAATAGCTATATAGAAGTCCAAGGTTTGAAAGATGAACGTAATAGCTATATAGAAGTCCAAGGTTTGAAAGATAAGCATAATAGCTATATAGAAGTCCAAGGTTTGAAAGATGAACGTAATAGCTATAGAGGGAGAAGAACTTTGTTGTATCCAACAGAGTTTTAAGAAATTGTTATGAAGTTATTTTTTCAGCATATAAGAGAAACCCTGTGTTATATACAAAATAAATGTAAGCTTCTCACTTATCAAGAGTAACTTAAAGCTTTACGTCATAAACTAAATATTTCTGTGACTTGTGTCAGTAGTAAGTTCCATCTGCTGCCTTTCCTTTAGTCTCTTAGCTCAAAATTAGGAACGGTAGGTGTAGTTTTGAGCGAAAATTTTGAAGCAATAATAATGACTTTACTAATGGGGGAGGGGATTACTGTTCGTGGACCTGTAGCTTTCAGAAAGTCAGGAATAAGAAATAAGTTTTAAAACTAAAAGAACTTGAAATAGCCTACAATTAGAACTTGCCTTAAAACGGTTTCATCATTACAAAGTTTTAAATAGGCTTATCCCAATATGGTATCACCATAGTTCGTTCGTGTAAAAAAAAGGCCATTTTGGACAAAATCGCTTGTTCAAGAAAATCCGTCAGTTACCATCCAATTAACCAACACTTCTTCAGTGATCAAGACACACGATTTTTATTTTCTATTGTCATCGTTCTTTATCACGTAAAACAAAAAATTCAAACTTAAAGACCCCCTGGTGGCTCACAATAACTTCAGGGCTTATAAAATTCGGTATGCAATCCCTACGGTGGGTAGATAACACGCTGTGAAAGATTGTGCTTAACAATAAACAAACCTTAAACAATATAGTTCCATAAAGAATTAAATACTAGTACTTTGGATAAAGCATCCATTTTGAAAATTAATAAGTTAGACGTCGATTTTTACTGAACACTAGTGCAGATATTCAAAATCCAGCTTTAATGCATTTGTCTCCACCTATCTACTACGCTGCAAGTTATGTTAATGAAAGATAACAACATCATTGTATGATGTTTAAGGATGTATTCGGTAACAAAAAATAGTTCTTAAATTGTGTATATTTACTAAAGGTTAGTAGACTATCACAAATGTTAGACCAACTATTGCACCATGTTTTATAATCCATTTTCATCCAGTTTCAGGAAACAAGAGTGTCCTGTTCCGACTCCTGTGTACTGGTGGAATCAACAAAGATGATCCAGACAACTTGATGGACAACAGGGAGCATACTTTAATGGTCTTCTTTCGAGATTCGCTTGGCAAAGCACTCAGCTACATGCCCACGAAAATATTGATAATAATGTGTTTTCTTGTCTATCTAATCATTGGAATTTGGGGTTGCACGCAGGTTAAAGAAGGCCTCGAGAGGAACAAGCTTTCCCAATACGACTCGTACTCTGTCACTTACTACAGGATGGACGACTTGTACTTCCGGAAGTACCCTTTCCGGATTCAAGTTGTGGTCGCTGACGAGTTAAATTATGCAGATCCCAAAATACAAGAAGCTATGGAGAACATGCTTCAAAAATTCGAAAATGAAGAATTTAGCGCTGGTTCATCACTGACCGAGTCTTGGCTCAGGGCTTACTTACAGTTTCAAAAAGATGGCCGGTCCTTCTTTTTATTGGATGGTTTCAACCTCACTAAGAAGGAAGACTTCATAGAAGCACTCCGAAGCGTGTTTCTTAGATTGCCACAAGTGGGCACATTCAAGAAAGATATACTCTTTAACGAGGATGGAACATCGATTGTATCTTCCAGATTTTTGATCCAAACTAAAGATGTCAGAAATGCAAACCAAGAGAAAGCCATGGTGATTAAACTTCGTGAAATTGCTGACAATTCACCTTTCAACGTGACAGTATACCAACAGTTCTTCATCTTCTGGGATCAGTTTATTCTCGTTCGAGAAACATCTATTCAAGCTATTTCGGTTGCTGCTGCCGTTATGATGGTGATATTGCTCATTTTCATCCCAAAGCCAATATGTGCACTGTGGGTGGCCTTCTCCATTATTTCTATCGAAATAGGGGTTATTGGGTACATGACCCTCTGGAACGTTAACTTGGACTCGATTTCCATGATCAATTTGATCATGTGTATTGGATTCTCTGTCGACTACTCGGCCCATATCTCATACGCTTACATATCCTCAGAGAGGAAGACGGCTGATGATCGGATACGGTCAGCTCTCCATTCCTTAGGAATGCCAATCCTGCAAGGAAGTTTATCGACCATCTTAGGTATCATTTCTCTCTCTTTTGCCCCTTCTTATATTTTTTTAGCTTTCTTTAAAACCATATTTCTCGTTATCTTATTTGGGGCTCTCCACGGCCTTTTGCTTCTTCCGATTCTGCTTTCTATTTCGGATCAGTGTTGCTCAAGTAAGAAGGATGATATTCCGCTATACCATCCACAAAAGTCTGGGAGTTCGGTTGTTCCTATAGCAGGCAACGGTAATATAATTATTCCTCGTCCATCTCACCCTAACATAGCCGTATTAGGAATAACGGACTTGAAAGCCTCGCAACAGACTGGAAAAGATAAATCGGCACAAGAGGATTATGGGAAAAGGTTTCGAGAGACACCTAGTTGTAACATTAGTGCCGACAAAGATCTCGGTATTGGAACTAGTGGGGAAGAGAGCAGTGAAGGCAGCTGGAAGGAGAGGCCCCTGGATTCCAGCTCTCGAGCTCACGGTGACACACAGCTTATAAGGTACCCTTACTTTAGATCTGCTAGCCATGAGGAACATTCCAATCCGGCCTTTGAAGAAGATGAAACTGTACAGATTGAGAGGACTCCTTCGGCCCCATCTTCTCGTAACTCCTCCAGAATGTCTCTGTACCATATAGACAATAAAACTGGACATTTTAATGTGCGACACAGCGAGGAACAGCCAATACGGAGTTCTGGAGAGAGGCTATCCTCCGTATCCAGGACAAGGGACAGCCCACTGTCATCAGGGATTGACCAATCGAAGAGTGCTCATGAGCAACAGAGCCAACGTCCATTTTGACACACAGAAAAACACGTATTTAGACACGAAGAAAAGCTTAGTGACTTTTGTAATAACCAAACACCACATGTTGGCAGTTTGATATTTGAGTGACGAGGAATGACCAATGACAACGAAGCATTGGAGACATTTTTCCTAGTCAGACATATATATATATATCCAATTTGAAAATTGTGACGATCTGTTTCAAACATCCAATCAGCTGTAAGAACGTATAACCAGTGTTAACTTATTTTGCTAAAGCCACGTGACGTCAAGATGTGTGTTTAGTGAAAGTTCACCATTTCATACTGTTTCTCCTATCATTGCTCCTTGATATTCATATCAAATTATAGCATATTAATTTTTTTAATTCTTAAGAAATTGTCATATGGCATTTAGCTGTGCCAAATTCATAAACTAATTAACATATTAATTACATCATTTCGTTCAGAAATGAAAAACAAAAAATCCCCATTTTGTTTCATATAACAGTTCTGTATTAAAATGGCAGGTGGAATAATTGAATATCGAGGTGTTAATCCTTGAATAGCTGTAATAAACGGAACTATTCCCTTCAGAGGCTATTTTCTATCGTATTGAAACAAAAGTGCCCCCCAGTGGCGCAGCGGTATGTCTTCGGACTTACAAAGCTAGAATCCGGGTTTCGATACCCGTGGTGGGCAGATAGCCCATTGTGTAGCTTTGTGCTTAACTTCAAACAAACAATTTAAACAAAAGTATCCTAACTTATTTTAATGTTGAGGATTTGTGGGGGGGGGCGATAGTTTTAATTAATCAACAAAAAAGATAACATTTGAAAAACCTGAGGTAGTAACATTTGCATTTGTGATTTAGGATTAAACATAGGTGAAGGAATCAGAGGGCAGGGCGAGCATCAACCCCCTTTCCCCAAATCTACATTTTAGTAATGTTGAGGCTACTGTACACTGCATGCCTGTGGTTTACCATATATATTATACAAATTACTCCATTTCAAATCAATAAATGCCAGATTTTCTGTGGAGGAGGGAATATCTTTCGATACCCGTAGAATTATCCGTGTTCGGGTTTCAAACCTTGGATGCAAGTTAGCCCCCCCCCCCCGGTTACTATGTTATCGAAACTCTTATTGTTGAATAGCAACAACAAAAGTTGTTACTACTTAAGATAATATTAAATATTTTAATAGTCTCTACTTATTTTTATATATATTATACTTGAAACTCAAAGTTGGGTTCCTTGTGGCAGGTGTTGTTGCATGATTTTTTTTTTTTTTATGAATTAAATACGGTTCAAGACAAATCGTGTCACATCCTGTGTTTTTATTAATTTCATTTACAGGGTTGATTATTTTCAAATGAATTATTGGAAACACTTCTACAGTGGTGTCCTCTTGAATAACTCAAATATTTATTGATAAAACTCTTAACACTGTTAAACGCTATATCTGGAAAGAAGTACACACGACTCAAAAAATAGAGAAACATTGGTACGGAATTTTTATGGACATTATTTTTCATAGTCTAAACTCACACGTCATTAGTGCTTGAATAGTCAGGCTTGAAGTAACTTCATAGTACGTACATGCAGCCCCCCAGTGGCACAGCGGTATGTCTGCGGACTTACAACGCTAGAAACCGGGTTTCGATACCCGTGGTGGGCAGAGCACAGATAGCCCTTGTGTAGCTTTGTGCATAACAAAAAAAACAAACAAACAAACGTACATGCAAAATACGATAAAGAAACAGGTGATGTCTTAAAACGTTTGTTTGTTTGTATTAATACTGAATTTCGTGCAAAAAAAACCAAAAAAACTCGAAAACTATCTGTACTAGCCGATCCTACCTTAGAAGTGATAGACTAAAGGGAAGGTAACTAGTCAACACCACCCACCGTCAACTCTTGGTCTACCCTTTACCAACAAATAGTGCAATTGACCAGACATTATATTGCTCCCACGACTGAAAGGGCGAGCGGTGTTGGAATTGGAACCCACGACCCTCAGACAGTGAGTCGAGTGCTCTAAACATAAAGTTCATACTAGACATCTTAAAACGATATATAAAACACCAGACATCTTAAAACGATATATAAACACCAGACATATTAAACGATATTTAAAACACCAGACATCTTAAACGATATATAAACACCAGACATCTTAAACGATATTTAAACACCAGACATCTTAAAACGATATATAAACACCAGACATCTTAAAACTATATATAAAACACCAGACATCTTAAAACGATATATAAAACACCAGACATATTAAAACGATATATAAGACACCAGACATATTAAAACGATATATAAAACACCAGACATCTTAAAACGATATATAAAACACCAGACATCTTAAAACTATATATAAAACACCAGACATCTTAAAACGATATATAAAACACCAGACATCTTAAAACGATATATAAAACACCAGACATCTTAAAACGATATATAAAACACCAGACATCTTAAAACGAATGAGTGATTTCTTGTTAATCGGGTGGTAATTGTACAGGGCTGTGTATCAGAGAGTCCAAGGTTCGATCCGCAGTATACCGCTGAACATGCTATAGGGACGTAATAAATGTAACAGTCAGCCAAACCTGCTATTCGGCAAAAAGTAACAGGTGCTAGTGACTGGTTTTCTTTCTATGACTAAAAGTCCTAAATTATGGATGTCTGTTACTTTAATTAATTTACGAGTCTAAGTTCTAGCCGTTTAACTCATTGGTCAGATAAAGAGCCAATCAGGTTGGAAATATCTCATGTTAAAAACCAATCATATTTTACATTATGCGTAGTTAGAGAGGTGTAATACGCTGAAAACAAAAGCATATTTAAGACATTTTTTCTACCCTTTCGATGAATCTGTTAATGTGAAGCTATAATATGTTATTCCTTCATAATTTATGTGTGTTTAGTAGAACAGCAAAGGTTTACCAGACTGTAAAACTGTATTATTTGACAAGAAAGATATCCTAAATGAATATCAGTACTATAAAAATAGGTATTCAAAAGCTCTGTTATATTCATAACGTTCTCCTATCCACGTGATTGGGCGTGGCCAAGGATTTAGATTCTTCAGACTGTTAATACACGTTCTCCTATTCACGTGATTGGGCGTGGCCAAGAATTTAGATTCTTCAGACTGTTAATACACTTATACTCGTTCTCCTATCCACGTGATTGGGCGTGGCCAGGGATTTAGATTCTTCAGACTGTTAATACACTTATCCACGTGATTAGGCGTGGCCAAGGATATAGATTCTTCAGACTGTTAATACACGTTCTCCTATCCAAGTGATTGGGCGTGGCCAAGGATTTAGATTCTTCAGACTGTTAATACGAGGGTTCATGATTCGCTATTCCATTGATTTTGGTCTATGATAGTGACTAGCCGATTAGATAAGATTAATTATTATGTTATTTTCAAAATCAGGGTCAGCTATGTACAGATAAGCGAAAATTCTCAGCAAACTTACAATCTCCTAGACATTTCAAGGTGAATGAAAAACGTATATTAATATATAGAGTGACTTGATATTCACTCACTATTAGATGTACCAGAAATTACTTTTATCTTTTTTCTAACTTATACTAAAAATAAACTGGTGTTTGTGACTAGCTTGTTTCTGATGTACGATCTGTTTCAAACTTTCTAAATACAAAGGTTATTAATTACCAGAGAATATGTAGATAAACCCACCTAGTATTCCTGCCTACGTTACTACAACTACAGATGTTAATGTTAAACTACATCTAGTATTCCTGCCTACGTTACTACAACTACAGATATTAATGTTAAACTACATCTAGTATTCCTGCCTACGTTACTACAACTACAGATATTAATGTTAAACTACATCTA
>NW_013674305.1:15361-16711 GCF_000517525.1 Limulus polyphemus | reverse complement strand
GACGCTTGATACATTAAGAACGACTGAAATAATAATTTGAGTAATAATTAATGTGTATTTGGTTACTTTATAGATTTAATAGATGTTTGTTGTTACTGTATTAACGTTTTTACGCTTATACTGTGAGGTAAAAACGTCTGCTGCTATGATTTTGTCTGGTTTATGAGCTCGTTGCTGTCCTAATTTATGATCTTCTTTTAATAAGTTCTTTCCTGTTTAACCAACTTTCTTGATCTTCTATAAGCTTCTAAATCTCCCGTCATACCGGTCAATTTAAATTTCTTACAGGTTACGTTCATTTGTAGGCTTCATAAATGGTAACTACACCTAATTTATTTTGTTAACTAATTCGCAGTATTTCTTCGATAACTGATCGATAACAAACATGCTGACTGACGAACAGACGCACTAGCTTTCATTGTTTAACTCATTAACTGACACTGGACTGCACCAAACACTGGTTTCTCTTTGATGCTCTGAATACTTTACTGATTACTAAGTCACTCACTCTTACATTTATAAAATTTTCGTTTTCAATTGACAACATGAAATTTCTAGGTCATTACGTCAACAACATGATTAACTCCCTCTAGCAAACAAACATATAAATTGAAATATTATAAATATAACTTACAACAATGTATTTTAGCTTCAAAACGAGTATATAAATTCTGCAAAAGTACTTTAACGAAGTAGGATGTGCTAAATATCTGTAGTTCCTTTTAAACTTTAACCCATTGACTGAGGCTGCTCTAAACGCATTCAACTGCCGGAGGCGGATCGTACCTTATATGATGATTTGTTTGTTTGTTTGTTTGTAGTTAAGTACAAAGCTGGCTATCTGTGCTCTGCCCACCACGGGTATTGAAACCCGTATTCTAGCCTTGTAAGTCCGCAGACATGCCGCTGTGACATAGGGGGGGGGGGGCTAAACGACGAATTAGCAGTCAGCGGATTAAAAGAGTTAACAAAATTAATTATTGTTTTTAAAAACAGAGAGAGTGTTTGAATTATTTACATTTTACAATGAATGTTTTCGTCTCCTTCTTCTCTTGGGGAATGAGGAGAAATGTTATACAAGTCAAAATATTTTTTAAGATCATCATTTCTCTCGTTTTACAGTATAGAGGTCTCACTGTGAATTTTTTTTTAAATCACAAACTGAAAATAAATAAATAATCGTTTTGAAAGTATATCGCATTAATTCAACAACACGTAGCAGGACTGTCGTGTGTTGACATTTCGTCCACAACAAGTAACAGAATTTAAGAACAATAACTGGAAGTGTTCATGTTGTGAACAGAATTTAAGAACAATAACTCAACATGAACACTTCCGAACAGAATTTAA
>NW_013674305.1:7853-14361 GCF_000517525.1 Limulus polyphemus | reverse complement strand
TGGAAAAAAATTAAAACTCTTGAATTCCTAATAACCGGAAAAAAAAGGAGTGGTCCCTATTTTGACTTCTTCAAGAAGTTCGAGAAACACAGCATGACGGTATGCTACACTGAAATTAGGAAGACGAGCTATTTCATACATAGAGAACGATTAAATGTGATTCGAGTTGTTGTATCCCCGAAAAAAATAAACGTACCTGTATTAGGCCAAGGTCATCACATATTGCCTGTGCTGCAAACCTTGGCTGAACCAGATGCCCTTGGGGATAAGAATAGTCTTGAGACGTAGTTATGATGCTCACGCCACCATCACATTTTAAGTATTTAAATATTCCTATTTAGCATTTCATCATGAAACATGTGACTTAGTATCCTTCATTTAAAAAAAAAATAGAAAAAAATAACACTGTTACAACAGTTCGAAACGAAAGCTTATCCCAAAGTTATCTTTCGCAAGAGACAAACAGTTGTAAAAAAAATATTTTAAACATACTCTAAATTTCGGAAATTTAATTGTGTGGGTGAGGGGGTGGGGGTAACCAGTAAGTTAGGTCGCTTGTATCCTTTCCGTTCTATATTTGTAATAGTTTTTGTAGTGGGGTGCTGAAACCATCGAAACCCTGAATGTGATAGGAACCACGTCTGCACAGCATCTCAGTACTTCAAACCAGGCGGCGCTACTGTTCCCTTCTATTTGTATGCGATTATTTAAAAGCGCATAGTTAAACTTTAATTGTGAAAAGAAAACTCAAAAGTTGAGGCCCAATGAATATCAGTCCAGTATTTTAATATCTAGCTGCATGGTTGAATTCGTATGATAACAACGTTGTTCATGGCGTTAGTTAAGTTACAGTAAAATAAGATACTTTTTTTAATACTGACTGTAGCCTAAGTGACGCGATGGCGTTTGTCACTACAGAACAAACCAAAATGTTTTATTTCCGAAAAGAATATCTCTTAAATATGATTTTCAACCGGAGACAACTATATGTACTTTAGATTGTTTAGATATCCAATACCACAAACTATTAGATTGGTTAAATATGTTTTCTAGTCAATAGATGGCGCTACAATTGTTGTTTTTCACCTTCAGCAAGAGATTTTTAAAAAAGTTTAGTCAAAAAATTTATAAACATTATTTATTAAAAACAAAAACACCAGGGGCCCCCGACCTTCTTTCAGCGACCTATTTTCGCATTTAAAATACATATTCTACTCCATTTCTATATATCGATAGATATAAATAAATATTATTCCCATAATTGGGTGTGTTTTGATAGCGTGTCGTTGTTTCCATAAATTACAACGAATACCAAAATATTTTTTCCCCTTTACCTTGAAATTCGTTTCTCAAAAAATTGTTGCCCTCTGATTACGTTTCACATGTATGACGTTAATGGCTCATTATTCATTCGGCACACCAGATATGCTCTCCAGTGGCTTAACTTCGAACAAGAACACACCAAATATTTCAATAACTTCATTCTTTATTATTTAATTTTTAACTAATTTCTTACGAAAAGTAGCTACACTAGCTGTTACCTATGTTAGACCAGTTTTCTGAAACAATAATAAATAACTCTATGTAGTAGGCCTCACTAAAATAATAAATAACACTATGTAGTAGGCCTCACTAAAATAATAAATAACACTATGTAGTAGGCTTCACTAAAATAATAAATAACAATATGTAGTAGGCCTCACTAAAATAATAAATAACACTATGTAGTAGGCCTCACTAAAATAATAAATAACACTATGTAGTAGGCCTCACTAAAATAATAAATAACACTATGTAGTAGGCTCACTAAAATAATAAATAACACTATGTAGTAGGCCTTACTAAAATAATAAATAACACTATGTAGTAGGCCTTACTAAAATAATAAATAACACTATGTAGTAGGCCTTACTAAAATAATAAATAACACTATGTAGTAGGCCTCACTAAAATAATAAATAACACTATGTAGTAGGCCTAACTAACATAATAAATAACACTATGTAGTAGGCCTAACTAACATAATAAATAACAATATGTAGTAGGCCTCACTAAAATAATAAACAACACTATGTAGTAGGCCTCACTAAAATAATAAACAACACTATGTAGTAGGCCTTACTAAAATAATAACTAACACTATGTAGTAGGCCTTACTAAAATAATAAATAACACTATGTAGTAGGCCTAACTAACATAATCCAAACCATGTTCCATAATGTCCAGGAAGAAATCGACGAAGTATATCCGATTTATCAAGTGGCTCTGTGGTAAGTGTAAGATATCCCAAATCCATCCATATTTCACACGTGCCAGAACGTGTTCTCCTAATTACGTCATATAACCTAAAAATTACGGTTTAAAAGCCGAAAGAAGATGGAGCGCCCAAAATCAATAGGTTTCGGTTTCATATTGAACCATCGCCACTGCATTTTATAAACCAAGCATTAGATTTCGGTTTCATATCGAAACACAACCAATACATTGATTCTGTAAACAGGTAATTATGTTTATGTCTCGTAGAATTGTTTTAGAAACAGTTGTTCAATGTTTAAGTTTTTGTTTAGGTGATACTTTCGTTTTATTGCTATAGCTTTTATTTTTTACAAAGTGTGCGTATTTCAGCATAATGAAGGAAAAGCAGCCTGGCGTACGCTGTAATTAATCTTTGACGTTTTTCTTATACTTTTCACTTATTTATTGTTTTATGTTTACTTTTGAAACAAACATCCAACATTTAACAATGGTTCAAATAAATTACTAAATACTAAACTTGACTAGGTCAAATATGTTTACTTTGGAAACAAACATCCAAACATTTAACAATGGTTCAAACAAATTACTAAGTACTAAACTTGACCAGGTCAAATAAAGCAGCTTACTATTTAATGCAGTTAGTTAAATCTTTTCAAATAATTTATTACCAATTTGCTAATCAGGTGAGACTAAGAATTAGAAAAAGCATTTATTCAGAATAATATTAGGTCCTATAGCACAGTTTTTAAAATTAAGATTCATCCTCAGACCAGTCTATAATCTCAACAATTCTGATTTAAAATCATATTTAATGAGGAGTGGTTTTTACTAAAAATATTGTTGTAACATGCTCTTTTGGATTATTTGGTAAAGATAATGCAAAGTTCGGTCCAGTTAATGATAAATAATTAATATATTTCTTACGTAATGTTTATTATGGACTACATTCACTGGTAGGCCTAACTTTAAAAACGTTTCAATAGAAATTCCAAACTAATGTACGCCTGACTTGCAAGAATTTCCTCGTTGACTGACTGATTGTTTAACTTATTATCTGCATTACAGATGAACAGATTCAATAACGCTCATTGTGTAACTCACTAAATGACACCGAACTAAATACTGATTAACTCAGCCTAGCATTTTCATATTATTCTTGTTTTATACTTACTACAGGAAGCTTCCAAATCCTACAGACGCCTCGGCTTTCATTAAATTTTAGAATTCGCCAGTAATTACTGATCTAAAACAATATCCCTCTAGTGAACAAAAAACAATAAAATGATACAAAATAACCCATAAAAATATCATATCGTATCAATGCATTTGTAAAATAAATAGATGTCGTCAGAACAAAATCTTTCTATATTTTGAAAGTTTCTTTTTTTTAACTTTCAATATTTTTGGAGCATTTAGCTCCTCTCCATACAGAAATTAAAATCATATACAGTGGCCAAATATTGAATAGAATTGTACTTGTTAATTTAATTTTGGAAAATTGAGAATAATTACTGCTAAAAATTATGAATGCTTCCAATAGATGGCGCCACTATAAAATGAACATTAAAATACTTTCTTATTTATGCCTGTGAAATATAATAACAGTTTGTAACCGAAAAAATAAATAAAACATTAGTTCATGTTCACTTTTTAGCAAAAGATATAGAATATAAGATATCACAGCTGCAATAAAATCACGTTTCGTTTTGTAATTTGGAAACAATTTGGTGAATTCCTATAAAATATAAGTCAATTCTAACAAACGCTCTTGCTATTAGGCTTGTTATATTTTTAACACTATTTCTTTATCTAGTCTTGCAAGAAGAATATATGACGGTTTTTCCATTATATCCATTGTTGATGACGCGTTTTATTCAATACAGAGCTCATCAGGCTGGCTGGGATATAATATACACAGCAGTGGTGGAGATACTATTTAATATAAAAACAACTGTTATGGTCAGAAAGCCTTTTCTAAACTGACAATTAATGATTGTAATTAATTATTTTTGTCATAATAATATGGATATGGCATACAAAGTGCAATTGAACTTCTATTATTATCCACTCTTCTTAAAAAATCCTAAGGATTTGTTTTAAATTTCGCACAAAGCTACCTGAGGTCTATAATATAATATAAGCCTAATGTCTTATGATAAACATACTTAATTATAATCATGGCTAAACAGCTTAGAACAGGTATTTACATCATAACAATTGTTATAATAAACGCTCTGTTCACTGTTAAGCGATACTACAATAAAATAGGTAGAAAAAAGACTACAAAACTCTGATTCATGAAGATTATAGATGTAATACTTCGATTTGTTTGTTCGTTTGTTTTTTTTTTTATTGTTACGACAGCGGAAGTCACGTGATGCTAGTAACACGTCATGAGTTTCTAGAAGGACCATGACTGTTCCTGGGAACTCTAGTCTTTGCCAGACGCCCTCTATTTTTAGTATATAAGCCCGGCAAATAAAGCGGAGATAAAAATTGCAGATAGGGAGATATAGAGACAGATAATCGAGTCAAGTTGTAAGTAAAGTACGTGAATCGTTGTGAATTATAGCGTATGTTTAAGTTAATGTGACTGTGGAAATTAAGTGTATTGCAAAGTTGTATTGAGAAAGAATAAACTAATTTTATTTAAGAAAGGACTTGTATCGCTGAAGTTCTTCGGAAATAATTGTTACGGTAAATTAACAAACGACCAGAGACGTAACAATGTTGTTGTAATAATGCACCACGTGCAGTTTGTTTAAAAGCTTCCTTGTTCGTAAGTTTTATTAAAGAATTAGGGTATGTTTTACAGAACCATGTCACTGCTTTCGTCTATTGTGTATCCATACTTCTAGATAACCTCTTACTGACTATCATATAGTTACTTCCTTTCACATAAACCTGTTCGTGCTTATGTGTTGGCAAAGGAAGAATAAATCCGAATGTTGTGATGAATTAGGATGGCTGATAACAAACACTGTAGACGTAAAGACCTCGAGTTCAACTAGACGCCATACTTATTTTCTAAGCCTAAACTTGCTTTCTCTTGGATTGATCGTATAAAGTTAGGGCAAGAAAAGCTTACTTGTGAAACAACTGACTGAAATAATTCTAATCTTATAAAATTTAATTTTATCAAAATACAAACCCGCATTCCATCTGGCGAGTCAGCGATAAGTTTCCGGGCTAACAATTCTATAATCCGGGTTTCGATTCCTCTCACAACTGGGATAGTAGATTCGTCAATAATTAAATACACTCTTTTCACATTTGTTTTAGGCCTAGCATGTCCTGGTGGTTAGGACGCTCGACTCACTATGTGCAAGTCACCGGTTCGAATCCCTGTCACCATATATACTCTCCCTTTCAGCCAGTCAAGCCCATTATTCGTTGGTAAAAGAGTAGCCTAAGAGTTGGCGGTGAGTGGCCTTTCCTCTAGTCTATGACTGCTGAATTGGGGACGGCTAGCGCAGATAGCCCTCGTGTAGCTATGCGCGAAATTCATAACAAAACAAACACCTTACACTGGAACAGTGATGTCATATTAAAGAAATCTGCTAACCTGTTGTAACAGAATTAATCGTTTAGGGGGAGTATTGTTGCTTCTACTTGTTCAGGTTTGTGATTGGATAATAATTGATAAAATAAATTAATAAAAGTAACAATATTTATCCTGAAACCATAGAAGACACAACTGTAGTAATACAAGCTACAGTTTTATTCAACACTCATTACAATCATTGTTAACCAAACTTTGGTAAACTACTGATTTATAAGCAAAGATTTCGTTAGCTAGAGATACTTCTTCATTCTTGTTTTACTTGTTTTTCAGCGACCTCTTGCGGGTGGATTAACTTATCGTCTACTGCTGTGCAGGGGCGACACATGCATTCCACGGGGGCACGGGTAATTACCTTACGGAAAGGAGATTTTTTTGGATTAGGGCAAAAAATTGTAATCTCAGCCTCACGTTCTCCCATCTCCTGACAACACATACACGATCGTTCCACTTGCCAGAACTTGGATCCGGAAACCTGAAAACAAAAAATAAAACTAGCAGTTATCCACAAACTTACATACCTTATTATAAAGATAATAAAACTAACAGTTATCCACAAACTTACATACTTTATTATAAAGATAATAAAACTAACAGTTATCCACAAACTTACATACCTTATTATAAAGATAATAAAACTAACAGTTATCCACAAACTTACATACCTTATTATAAAACTAACAGTTATCC
>NW_013674305.1:5983-6959 GCF_000517525.1 Limulus polyphemus | reverse complement strand
AACTAACAGTTATCCACAAACTTGATACCTTATTATAAAGATAATAAAACTAACAGTTATCCACAAACTTACATACCTTATTATAAAGATAATAAAACTAACAGTTATCTACAAACTTACATACCTTATTATAAAGATAATAAAACTAACAGTTATCCATAAACCTTGATACCTTATTATAAAGGAAACTGACGGTTGTCAATGATGTTGATGTTTTTTTGTTTGTTTTTTCGTGCACAAAGCTACGCTTGGGCTATATGCGGTTTGTCCACAGGCATAGAACCCCGGACTATAGTGTTATAAGTCCAAAAACTTACCGCTGATCCACCGAGAAACGATTAACAATGAACCCGGATATTCGAATATAAATATAATAACACAAATAGTTACCTACAGACTCGGATATGTAAATATAAAGATAAAAAAAAAACTAGCGGTTGGCAATGAATTCGGGTAACTGACCACAAAGAGAATGGAAACTTATCTGTACATTATAAAATCACCTTCTCTTTCTACAGCTTACCTGTAGATGAGAGGAATATGTTATCTTCCTACATCTTACCTGTAGATGAGAGGAACATGTTATCTTCCTACATCTTACCTGTAGATGAGAGGAACATGTTATCTTCCTACATCTTACCTGTAGATGAAGGAACATGTTATCTTCCTACATCTTACCTGTAGATGAGAGGAACATGTTATCTACCTACATCTTACCTCTAGATGAAAGGAACATGTTATCTTCCTACATCTTACCTGTAGATGAAAGGAGCATGTTATCTTCCTACATCTTACCTGTAGATGAGAGGAACATGTTATCTTCCTACATCTTACCTGTAGATGAGAGGAACATGTTATCTTCCTACATCTTACCTGTATATGAAAGGAGCATGTTATCTTCCTACATCTTACCTGTAGATGAGAGGAACATGTTATCTTCCTACATCTTACCTCTAGATGAAAGGACATGTATCTT
>NW_013674305.1:0-4983 GCF_000517525.1 Limulus polyphemus | reverse complement strand
CCTACATCTTACCTGTAGATGAAAGGAGCATGTTATCTTCCTACATCTTACCTGTATATGAAAGGAGCATGTTATCTTCCTACATCTTACCTGTATATTTTACATGTAGATGAAAGGAACATGTTATCTTCCTACATTTTACCTGTAGATGAAAGGAACATGTTATCTTCCTACATCTTACCTGTATATGAAAGGAGCATGTTATCTTCCTACATCTTACCTCTACATAAGAAGAACACGTTCCTTGACAGGCAAATGAAGGGATCACATGAACACGACAGTTTGGAAACTTCAGCACGTGCATCACAGGTCGAAGTTGACAATCATCTGCTTTACTCAACAGAGTGAATGTTACCAGGATCGAGATTACACCTCTCAAAATCCAGATGCTACCGGAACCGGATACTCCTCGTTTCGCATCGCTCCAGAAATAGCCAGCGATCTGCATGCTTAAAAAACGTCTAGAAGATAACAAGAAAATCCCAATACTTCATTTGGAAATATCTTAACTCCTCAACTTTGTGACAAATATGTGGTAGCGTTCTCTGTTCGGATAATTTTGGAGAACACAGTGGTGTCAGATACCTACAACTGGATACATGGAGAACACAGTGATGTCAGATACCTACAACTGGATACATGGAGAACACAGTGGTGTCAGATACCTACAACTGGATACATGGAGAACACAGTGGTGTCAGATACCTACAACTGGATACATTGCCAGTTGTAGGTATCTGACACCACTGTGTTCTATACAAGGATACAAATGCTGATAAATTATATCGTTATACTTTTACTAAATAAAAACTTTTTCTTCATTACCCATTCAAGCCGTCTCCAAGCATTATTAAACAAGGCATTTCTTTCAATCTTAAAAGATTTATAATACCTCCCCCCCCCGTGAAGGAGTACATGGGCTATCTGTGCTTTGACCACTAAGGGTATCAAAACCAGGTTTTTAGTGTTATAAACCTACAGATTTACTGCTGTGCCACTTGGAGTCACCTTAGAATGCTAAAGTATGCCATGTACGTCATGGATTTCTACACTTTCACAAAATATAACCCCTCTTCTTGAATTTTACGCGTCCTGTGTATGTGCTAAGCTCCCCCCCCCCCCGAGAAAGTTTCCTACGGACCCCAATTTGGAAACTACTGATCTGACGTAATGAACATCAATATTGGCAATTTCTGTTGGTAACGCTTCTTAGTAAGCTATAACGGTAATAGATATATTATTTTTAATCATCCGTGCTAATATGATGTTCGCTTTGTGCTCGTGTTTATTTGTTAAGTATTCGCGTCTAGAAGTATACAATAAACTCCTTGTATTGAGGTATTCCGCTTAAACGTGTTAAGAATTGGAGTTGTCATATGTTCAGAAATCTGTCTTGCCATTGCAGTGTATTAGTGTATTCATCTACATTTACTTTGTCGCGCTTCTCTCATCATTTGTCAACTTAATCTTAAAAACTGTGCCAAAATTCACGGAAGGAATGGATAGCTCACCTTAACTAACTACTTCACTTTACTCGTTGAATCTTTCCTTGATTAACCAGTTCATGTAGCAGGTTACCTTTCCTTGATTAACCAGTTCATGTAGCAGGTTGAATCTTTCCTTGATTAACCAGTTCATGTAGCAGGTTGAATCTTTCCTTGATTAACCAGTTCATGTAACAGGTTGAATTTGATTAACCAGTTCATGTAACAGGTTGAATCTTTCATTGATTAACCAGTTCATGAAGCAGGTTGAATTTGATTAACCAGTTCATGTAGCAGGTTGAATCTTTCCTTGATTAACCAGTTCATGTAGCAGGTAACCTTTCTTTGATTAGCCAGTTCATGTAGCAGGTTGAATCTTTCATTGATTAACCAGTTCATGTAGCAGGTTGAATTTGATTAACCAGTTCATGTAACAGGTTGAATCTTTCATTGATTAACCAGTTCATGTAGCAGGTTGAATTTGATTAACCAGTTCGTATCACAGGTTAAATCCTATTTTAACACACTAGTTACAAATATTACCCTACATTCGGCCACGTTTGTAGTTTCTACATGCTGTAGACACTTTCACATAATAACATCTCTAATGATTCTGTAAACTCTGAATCAACTTACAAGTTTCCAGAAGTTTCTCAGAGTAGACTCTCTATCCTCTGTCATATATTTTGACAGTCCTGTCATGACCTGGTGCTTTGGCTGATCACTTGTTATTGTGCTGATTTTTAAACTCTAAATTATCTCACGAAGATTACCTTTCAAGTATCACATACAAGGGTTGGTAGGTGCAGAAATATCCTCTGTTTAAAACACAACAGTGTTGTTCTTCGTTCTAATTCTTATAACACAGGTTGGTTGGTTTTTGAATTTCTCGCAAAACTACACGAGGGCTATCTGCACTAGTCGTCCCTAATTTAGCAGTGATAGACTAAAGAAGACAGCCAGTCAATGTCAGCCACTGTCAACTCTTGAGCTACTCTTTTACCAACGAAAAGTAGGATTGACCGTCACATTATAACGTCCACACGGCTGAAAGGGGCAAAGATGCTTGGTGACTGGATTCGAACTCTCGACCCTCAGACTGCGAGTCAAGTTCCCCTAGCCACATCAGTGTATGTTGAATTGATGTGTCTAAATCCAATTGGTGTTTTGGAATTATAAACGTCTGTTGGTCGTTGTACTGTGACACCAGTCCAAATTCACTACATTTTCTATATTAGAGATAACCCGACACTCAGGTTTATTCTGCTTTATATTTTATAATTTTATTTATTATATTGTGTTTTATAAATTTTTGGAAAAACGTTTCCAAAAAACTCTTGCTAATGAAAACAAATTCATTTTCCATACGATATCTTGCCGTGTATAATATTTTAATGTTAGCACTAAAATTGATCATCAATATTTGTATATTTGTAATCTTCAATTGGTCAATATATAAATTAGCGTGTCCCTAGGATGTACAAACCCGTATATAATATGTTGTATGTTAACACTAAAATTGGTCATCAATATATAAATTAGCGTGTCCCTAGGATGTACAAACCCGTATATAATTTTAGTGTTAACATATTGGTCATGAATATATAAATTACAGTTTCCCTGGGATGTACAAATCGAATAAAAAAGGATCTTTTTCTCATTCTTCAAATTTTTAGTTACTACATAACGTTTAACCAACTTCTTAACTGAAATTTCTTATCTGTTGTCAAGTAAGTTGACGCACTTTAGGGACAACAACATTTAAACAACTTAGTTTCAGTTTCTGAAACAACAACTTATTGAGTTATAGTTTCCGCATCACGTTTGCATATATATCCAGTAATAATCAATCAATCAGTCGCGTGAAACGTAAAATAAAAACCTCATGTATACACTCAAAACGTGTCGTCTGTGAACACGTGAGTCTCGTGCATGAAACTGTAGGGTGTACCATGTAAACCTCGTATAAGTCACTACATACATGACGTCGCCTATATACAGTAACGTGACCACATGGGTACCACTTTAGATTATAAATACTTAGGCTTAACTAATGATTAAATTAACCATACTTAGCCATTACTCTACCTTAACAAATAAAAAGTTGAGTCTAGACAAAGCAAAGAACAACCATTTCCAACGGATAGTCTTAATTTTGTTTTTAAGTTCTGTTAAATTTAAGTTGTGTTTTTATGCGTGACTTCTAATTTTACGAGAAAAGATAAAGTCAGTAAACAATGTTGCCCCTTCAATTATTTCATAGTTATACATGTGACGTAGTACCCATGTTTTTGTACTTAAACAAAAAGCAACAAATAAATATGTGCCTCAACGAAACAACGTACCTTATGGCGTTAGAAACGAACAGTCGCTGGTGGAAAACAGAACCAGAAGAAACTGTCTTTTAAATATCTTCTTACACTATATTTAAAGGCCAATCTTTCGTTTCTACAGCACCAATTAAACGGTGACATTTTGTGAATGCATTAGTTTCATTATGTGATTTCTGAATATAAAACAGTAGGACTTGTCCTAACACGGCCCTGTTGGAAATACGTATAAGTTGGAATTGCTCTAACCCGGCCCTGTTAGAAATACGTATAAGTAGGAAAACTAAGCATTTAGACCAGTAAATTACTTTTTCTTGCTGGGAAAGAAGTCGAATGAATTAAAAGTAACCTCTGTCGGAGGTTTCTTTATGTGAGAAGGGGCATGAAATTTTAGGGTTAGAAACATCTCAAAGCCGGCAGCTATTATCTGCTAACGACGTTGTTTTCGTGTATAAATATTTTCAAACTAATAAGCTATGAAATATTTCTTATTTGTTTGCTATCGTTAAATTACCCGGCATTAAATGCCAACTTTCATTTTTAGCGTATAAATTATTCTAATTACATTTATATTAATTAAATTCGTAGCCCACCACCTAATACGTTTGCGCTGTGGAGGCGTTATAATGTTGAAGTCAATCCCACACTTCGTTTCTAAAAGAGTATCCCAAGAGTTGGCGGTAGATGTGTTGACTAGCTGCCTTCCCTCAAGTCTATAATTTCAACAGATAGTCCTAGTAGCGAAAACTAAATTAATTACGCCTTCTTCGTGCTGAATAACACATAAAAAATAAAGGTATTCAGTTAATAGTTTATATACGTTTACTTTTCTAAAGAATGATATGTATTTTCTTACAAGGGATATTAAAAAAAACAAAGTGGTTCTTGATTGTCTCAGAAACGTCATTGGTATAAACATGAAACTCTCCATCGTCTGGAGAGTTTCATGTTTATACCAATGACGTTTCTGATTGTCTGGAGAGTTTCATGTTTATACCAATGACGTTTCTGGTTGTCTGGAGAGTTTCATGTTTATACCAATGACGTTTCTGATTGTCTGGAGAGTTTCATGTTTATACTGATAACGTTTCAGATTGTCTGGAGAGTTTCATGTTTATACCAATGACGTTTCTGATTGTCTGGAGAGTTTCATGTTTATACCAATGACG
>NW_013674304.1:25370-28302 GCF_000517525.1 Limulus polyphemus | reverse complement strand
TGGACTGTTGGATCATGGCTGTAAACATATAATAAAGTCAGGTCAGTAGATTGCTGGCTATAAAGTAGCCATGTGGACTGTTGGATCATGGCTGTAAACATATAATAAAGTCAGGTCAGTAGATTGCTGGCTATAAAGTATCCATCTTGACTGTTGGATCATGGTTGTAAACATACAATAAAGTCAGGTCAGTAGATTGCTGGCTATAAAGTAGCCATGTGGACTGTTGGATCATGGCTGTAAACATATGATAAAGTCAGGTCAGTTCTAAAGATTGTGGTAAACTTGAGTGATGAGAAAGAGCTGTTAGAAGAGTAGGATAAAGTGTCACGTGACGGACATTAAATGTCAGGAAGATATATGTGCTGTTCTGGAACATAGGTAGACTATATCACGACTGGAGTCCATCTTTCTGGCCTGAGATGGATTTGTGGCTACCGTAAGGTGCCTCTGTTTCTGTCAGCCTTGGGAAGATACGGGACCAAGTACGCGCATGTTAATAAGAAGATTCGCATGTTTGTTGACAGACTGTCGACCTACGGAGCACTGGGTGTCAGCTCTTAACGGGTCGGGCGGAGCGAAGCGGACTGCCGACCGTGTGAGTAATGCTGCGGCGAGACCACGCGTCAGCGCCGCAACCTCATGAAAAACGCACGGCCCAAGCGTCGAGTACATCTCCGAAGCTAACCGTGCATATATATGCATGGTTATTAGTTTGTCTACACTTTCCCCACTAGTCTAAAATAACCTCTCCCGGAGCCAGGCTTCAACGACACCTCAATAAAGAGAGACTGAGACGTTTTGTCAATAAAAGTCGACAGGAGAACACTACCATGAAATTTATCGTCACGCTTAATAAGAAAAAAAGCCCTAAGCGAAACCCCTTGACAGATACATTAAAGATATCCAGGTCCTTTGAGACCTGTGTTTCAAGAGTTTGTAATACAGATCTCTTCTGTTTGATATAGGACCCCCCCCCCCCCCCGCCAATGGGCAAAAACAGCTCAACTGTCAACGCTGACGCCCCAGCTCTGAATCTCGACTTCTAGGCTAAAACCAGTTTCCTTATCTAAAAAACTTATTTTATATCAACTTAGACAACACCTAGCTGTTAATTAGGAACAAAGTCGACGGTTGTGGATAGAATTATCAAAAGCTGTGGTCTGTGGCGTCACTACCCCCCCCCCCCCCTCTGAGCTCGTTTGTCGTGAGGCACTGTATTATAAGTTTTCCATAAACTTAAATATTCTGTTAACATTTTAGAAAATATTTTTGAGAGCTTTAAAAATTCGTAATATACCAAATGACAATCCCCCCCCCCGCTTTTAATAAACCAGTTTAAAATAACTACTGTTTATTATTCACTGTTTGCATAAAACCAAGGAAACTTGAATCCAAATTTTATCCGAATCCCACACACACTTTATATATCAATAAGAGATTCTAAACAACCTCACGAAGATAAGACAAATGGACCAAAATATTAATAGCTCGATAACATCTGGTTAGGATCAGTCAAGTGCAACGTCTCGTGTTGCATCTCGGGATAACTTGTTTGTTTATTCTTAGTATTACTCTCTGATAAAAACAAGCTACTTACAAAAACCAATCCAGTAATGGGTATAATTAAATAAAAGTTACAGTTTAAACGCCGAAACATTGGGAAACGAATAGGCTTAAAAATGTAATAAAAACGAGCTCAAAACAGACGTTTTTCTTTCCATATTCCCCTTGTTCACGGACAAATTGTGAGGTTAAAAAAAAAAATTGTCAGCAGTTAAACTTGTGTTTACAAGAAATTTTAGGCCTACTGATTTTCCAGTATTTCGCCGGATTTCCGAGTTTAAATTTGAAATTTTAAAGCAATATACTGCATATATATAAATAGTGTTTCATAAAATATTTTGTCTCTCATCGTCCAGCCCAACTGATGAGTTTTGGTATTGAACGAAAAGATTATTGGACGAGTGACTTGTAGGGGACAAAAAGACAGATTTGAAATGTTATTTTTTACACCCCCGTCTCATTTCGAGCCACAATGATCAAATTAATACAAACAACAAAAAACAATACAACAACAACATGCAGTTAACTTATTTTTGATAAATATATTGCTTTTAACTGTTTCATCAGTTGGGTTACTCGCAGTTAGCGAAGTTTTCGGCCGTAATCCCAATAATTAGCGATATTTTCGGCCGTAATCCCAGTAATTGTTTCGAATATTTGCCCAAAGCTAATAATATCTGCACTAACCGTTCCTAATTTTGAAAGGATGAATTTAGGGAAGACAGCTATTCACCAGCCAACCCCCCCCCCCCAACTATTGGGCTACTCTTATCGAAAAGTTGGATTTGCCTGTCACTCTTAAGTTCAACCACAGCCCCAAAGTGCGAGGTACGATTTGCAGCAACGGGAATGAGTCCACGACCCCTCAGATCCATGGTTCGTCTGGCTCCCTCAAGTTAAAACGATTGCGAAATTCATACTTGAAAAATCGGAGAGTTGCATAAAACAAACTTACTCTTTTCGTGTTTTGTTGTTGTTTTCTATAGTTGTTAATATGACTGTTCTCAAATCACTAATAAAAACGTGGCTAGAGCTCATAAGCTCATTTATTAACAAATACATATTTCACATGGAAGAAAAGGTTTTGATTGTCGAAACTAAAACGTTTATATATATATATATATATATATATATTTGTAAACATAAAGTCATTGTAAATATATAACAAAGTCAGGTCAGTAGATTGCTGGCTATAAAGTATCCATCTTGACTGTTGGATCATGACTGTAAACATAAAGTCAGGTCAGTAGATTGCTTGTTACAAAGTATCCATCTTGACTGTTGGATCATGGCTGTAAACATATAATAAAGTCAGGTCAGTAGATTGCTGGCTATAAAGTAGCCATGTGGACTGTTGGATCATGGC
>NW_013674304.1:9596-24370 GCF_000517525.1 Limulus polyphemus | reverse complement strand
TATATATATATATATATATATATATGACACATACGTGGTTCTTTAAGCATGCGTGATATACGTGACTGATAGCCAGATAAAAGAAAATAGAAAAATATCCATAAAACCATTACGGTCTGCTTGTTTATTGTTCCTTTGTAAATATATCAGAATACAGCATTGCTTTATCATATCGTTTGTTTTTCTAAATTAAAAATTGATTTAATTTTGTTTTTGCAATATTTATTTAAAATCTTGTTTTGCTATTCTGTAATACTGATTTTTTTTTTCTTTTAGGGAACTAAAAGTTCGTGATAGTCTTTCGTAATATGGGATTAAGAGTAGGTGTTAATATTCTGCAAAAAAGGATTAAAATCCATTGAAAATTATTGATAATATTGAATTAAAGTCTGGAATAAAGGAGTGTCTCTAAACGTTCTTTCTGTTTGCACCGGTTGTCGAAAACACAGTTTCAAACATTACCGTGTTCTCAAATCTTCCACTCACTAACGTAAACACATTTAAAACTCAATCCTACGACTGTAGAAATGTGTTAATAGTGAAAGGACATTGTGTGTTAATAGTGAAAGGACATTGTGTGTTAATAGTGAAAGGACATTGTGTGTTAATAGTGAAGGGACATTGTGTGTTAATAGTGAAAGGACATTGTGTGTTAATAATGAAAGGACATTGTATGTTAATAGTGAAAGGACATTGTGTGTTAATAGTGAAGAGACATTGTGTGTTAATAGTGAAAGGACATTGTGTGTTAATAGTGAAGAGACATTGTGTGTTAATAGTGAAAGGACATTGTGTGTTAATAGTGAAAGGACATTGTGTGTTAATAGTGAAGGGACATTGTGTGTTAATAGTGATAGGACATTGTGTGTTAATAGTGAAGGGACATTGTGTGTTAATAGTGAAGGGACATTGTGTGTTAATAGTGAAAGGACATTGTGTGTTAATAGTGAAGGGACATTGTGTGTTAATAGTAAAGGGACATTGTGTGTTAATAGTGAAAGGACATTGTGTGTTAATAGTGAAGGGACATTGTGTGTTAATAGTGAAAGGACATTGTGTGTTAATAGTGAAAGGACATTGGCAAGCTACGAAACGAAACAGGATGTAATAGCCTGTATGACGAGTTTGTCCTCTATAAAAACTCAGAATGGGCTTCAAGAAAAATATCTTACGATTTTTCAAGACCTACACATAAAAAAGCAACGACACTAGCGACTAATGACAAAATATTACCTCTAAGCTCTCTCTCTCTCTCTATGATACTGAGATTGGGAAGAGAAACTCTAAAAAATATGGATGGTTTTTAAGAAAGAATTGAAATATCGGAATGTAACCTAACGAGAACTTCTACAATACATTAAGAAGACATTGAGAAGTATTTGGTATTCAGAGAAGAAGCCAAAATTCTTAGAAGTTATATATATATGTGTTCACAGAAGATTCTTAATTAAGAATATATATATATAAGTGTTATCGAAAAATAACGATTTGTTTGTTGAAGTTAAGCACAAAGCTACACAATGGGCTATCTGTGCTCTGCCCACCACGGGTGTCGAAACCCGGTTTCTAGCGCTGTGCCACTGGGGGTGGGCGATTTATTATGGCTCAAACGGCATGTTATATAATCAGACAATATTTTAATATTATTTTAAAAAAGAACAGCTTGGGTGAGCCCTGGTTCTTAGATGTCTGTCTCCTTGTGGCTCACCAGTAAGCTTTGAGACTCGCTAAATACGAGGTTCGATCCCCTATGCGCTGTGTCCGCTTTACATTCATAATTTTTCAGTGAGCAGGAATATTTATGAAATTAAAGCATCTAAAAGAAACTACACATAGCGTCAAGTGAAACTTTTCGTAATGTTTCTGCCTTTCAATGGCCCGGCATGGCCAGGTGGTTAGGGGGCACTCGACTCGCAATCTGAGGGTCGCGGGTTCGAATCCCCGTCACACCAAACACGCTCGCCCTTTCAGCCGTGGGTGCGTTATAATGTGACGGTCAATCCCACTATTCGTTGGTAAAAAGAGTAACCCAAGAGTTGGCGGTGGGTGGTGATGACTAGCCGCCTTCTCACTGCTAAATTAGGGACGGCTAGCGCAGATAGCCCTCGTGTAGCTTTGCGCGAAAATCATAACCAACCAACAAACAAACTGTCTTTCAATATTATTTTTACATGGCATTTATAAATCAGCCGTCAGTTTTTTTCTTGTACCGCCTGTAGAAAACGTTTTACGATTTCAACTTGTTTGAGATTGTAGTTGGCATGAAAAGGTCGAAAACTGGGCTATTTTGTGAGTCATTCTCTCGTTTCGCCACCGCTAGTAATCTGTCAGCGTGACGTAAACTTGTTAACGACCGTTGTCGACAATAGAGGGCTTCTGTCTGTTTCCTGTTCTACATAATAACAAGGACTACGATGATTTAACTGATGTGCTGCACGGAGATTATCATCCCACCGATCAGGTCCTATCCGTCACTCACAACCATCATGAGTGTCAGTAATTCTTTCCAATCAAATTTATAGCGTTAATGAAAAGAACGAAAAAGAAGCGGGTTTTATAACCCCGTAAAAAACAAAAAACAACATAAATATGAGGTGTGCTACATCAACCATTTTATGGACTTCAAAACGCACAACTGTCACTCGCTCGCTACTGTACTAACTAATGCGCATGTGTAGAAGAAAGAATGGTCAACGGATGGGTGTTGGGTGTTTTATTAAAATCCAAACAATACGTTTACCATATGGTAATTAATAGAAGCAAGAATGGTCAATGGATGGGTGTTGGGTGTTTTATTAAAATCCAAACAATACGTTTACCATATGGTAATTAATAGAAGCAACAATGGTCAACGGATGGGTGTTGGGTGTTTTATTAAAATCCAAACAATACGTTTACCATATGGTAATTAATAGAAGCAAGAATGGTCAACGGATGGGTGTTGGGTGTTTTATTAAAATCCAAACAATACGTTTACCATATGGTAATTATTAGAAGCAAGAATGGTCAATGGATGGGTGTTGGGTGTTTTATTAAAATCCACACATCTAGCAGCCTTATGGGCTGGGCGTGATCTTGTGGTTAATGGACTCGGACTGTGAAGCCATGGGTTCATAGTTTGCGACCGGTTGAGACAAAAACGCGTTCCAGATACGTTTTTCGTGGGTAAACTATAAGAGTGGCGGTAAAACCCTGTTGTTCAGCCGGACAAGAGTAGCCCAAGAGTTGGCTGTGGTGCTGTTGATCAGCTGACTTTCTTTTAGTCTGGAGCGTGGGTTGGCTCTGTGGAAGAATTCTGGGATTTGGGAACTGTAGAGCCGGGTTCGAATCTGTGCGATACAAAAAAAAAAAAACCACTATAAGATGAGGGTGCGTTATAAGGGTGACAATCAATCGCTTAACGCGGATGATGGATGATAGTGTGCTGCTGACAGGCTGCCTTCCCTCTTGTCAGTAGTTCAAAATTTGGGGCAGCTGAAGTAGCTTTGTCATAAAATATAAAGTACAAATACATTCTACTATGTCATTTCAAAGGGTCGAACCCCGCCCCCCGAACATGCTCTCCCTTTCAGTTCTGGGGGCGTCAATCCACGTATTTGCTGGCAAAAGAGTAGCCCAAGAGTTGATGGTGAGTGGTGTTGACTAGCTGCCTTCCCTCTAGTCTATCACTGCTAAATTAGGGTCGGCTAGTACAGATAGCCCTCGTGTAGCTTTGCGCGAAATTCGAGACAAACTGAGCCAAAATTATGAACGACTATATATATGCACATAGTTCTTCTGTAGCTCTGGGTGAAATACGGAAACAAATAAACATAAAACATTTTGACCTGCAATGAATTTTATCTGTTCATTCCGAGAAACCTCTGTGTCGTTCAATAAAAGCTATTCTTATAAGTCTAGTAAAAGGAGGGGCTAAGATATTATAATTCCTTTTAATATTGATAATTTCTCCTTAAGGGTTTAAATCCTGTCTATTTAGTTATAAAATTGTAAAGGCCTGACATTGTTCTGCATATATAAACAATGTTTACCTTGTTTTTTTGGTATAATAACATTGTTATGTGTATCACAAGTATTTGATTTAATAACATTGTTATGCGTATCACAAGTATTTGATTTAATAACATTGTTATGCATATCACAAGTATTTGATTTAATAACATTGTTATGCGTATCACAAGTGTTTGATTTAATAACATTGTTATGTGTATCACAAGTGTTTGATTTAATAACATTGTTATGTGTATCACAAGTATTTGATTTAATAGCATTGTTCTGCATATATCAACAATGTTTACATTGTTTTTGGTATAATAACATTGTTGTGCGTATCACAAGTATTTGATTTAATAACATTGTTATGCGTATCACAAGTATTTGATTTAATAACATTGTTATGCGTATCACAAGTATTTGATTTAATAACATTGTTATGCGTATCACAAGTGTTTGATTTAATAACATTGTTATGTGTATCAATCATGCTCACGTGTGTTCGGTATGCCAACTGAATGTGTTCTTTGGTTTCTGTTATATGCCAGTTAAAAGTCAATAAAGACATGAAAAAAAAAGGCTTAATTTGTGTTCGACAACGTGGAAGAATGCCTTTAAACGAGATTAATGCTCTAGGTTTGAGGTGTGACATTTAGCTGACGTCATTGTCGAGGTTTCAATTCAAGAATACCAGTATGATAATTATTTATAAGATTCGTGCCAATGTTCCAGTCTCACAAGACGGATATTAAACTTTGCCTGAGGTAATTTTTAAATATGGCCTTTTCTTACATTTTTTTTTCTTTTTCCAAAATAAGTATCGTTTTACATACGAATCAAATATGGTTCATGTTCACATACAGCATGTATGTGTACGTACGTATGTGTTGTACAGTGTAAAATAAAATAGTGAGTAATCAAGAAAAAATAAAACGAGATAAAGACAGTAATCTTCGGTAATTAATATATAAATATTTTTATAGAAAAAAAAAGGTATTGTAAGTCAACAGAAAACGGAATCTACAGTAGGTTCATTTAATATAAACATTTGAATTCTGTATGTTTAACGCATGACTCATTTTATAGTATTGTTTGTTTGTAGTCAAGCACAAAGTTACACAATAGGCTATCTGTGATCTGCCCACCACGGGTATCGAAACTAGTTTTTTTAGCCTTGTAAGTCCGCAGACATACCGCTGTCCCATTGGGAGCCAATTTATAGTAAGTTCGCTCAATATAAGCAAGACAATCCATTTGAATTCTGCTAGCTCAACACATGACTCATTTCAGAAAACTGTAACTCAATATATAAATATATATAAAGAAGAAAATCCACTCGTACACATATCTATGTAAAACCCTAATGGACAAAAGGCACAGTAGAGTTATACAGAAAAAAATAAATAAATAAAGTGTAATTCAATGCAAGAAATCCTGATAAATAACAGAAATCCTAACATGACACACATAACAATCAAATTTTTCAATTATATGTCTCCTTACTCTAGACAGATTGCTTACTCGTTACAACTATATAATACTGTAATACAAATTAAGGGTTCCAAACATGCCTCGCAATTACAAAACTACGTAATGATATATTCAAAAACCTAGTTTCTTCTTTATAGAATAAAATAGAATGTACTGGATATTGCATCTAATCACAATTTTAAACATGAGTATAATAACTTACTAATAATAACTTTTTACACCAGGGGGCACTTAATTGCCAGTTACTTACTCGTTTAGCCACATCTGCTGTGTTCTTGTTTTGTCTTGTTTGTTGTTAAAAGCACAAAAGCAACACAAAGGGCTACCTGTGCTGTGCCCACCACGGGTATCGAAACCTGGTTTTTAGCGCTATAAGCCTTCAGATTTACCATTGAACCACTGGTGGAGAGTGATTTAGCCCATCGATATAATTCATTACAATTATGCTACTTTTTCATAGTGTGAGAAACAAAAGTACCCGTCCCCGGTGACGGGAAAAGTTTATGTTAATCTACCAATTTAAATTATTTCATAGACTCTAAAAAGGCTAATTTGTTGCACTCTTGGTTTTACTCAGAGCCAAAGCTCTGAGCTACTTATACTGCACGCTGTAAAAACTATTGTTGAGCATTTCAGTCATGCTAAGAGCCACTGAACAATAACATACGGTAAATCTACATTTTTATTCATTAAGTTACGTCACATTTTGAAATGTTAATGATAGTGTGATTAATTCCTAATAATTTAGTGTATAATATCCTGCTTGCGAAATAAAATTTGGCATCAACATTATTCATGTCTGTTCTTCCGTCGTTTCAAAAGTAAATGTGAGCTTTGCCTGCGTGCGCAGCTTGTCAAACTGGAGACAGACGAACGAACGCTCGGACAGACGCAACGGTTCGCAATATATATATAAGATCCTATATTAATTCAAGTTTTGTGTTTGTGAATTTGTTTGTCCGCGAACCCCTCTCACGGGGCAATAATTGGTAGGTAAACTCGGGGAAGCTCGGGGGAGGGAGATGTCTTAATATGTATGGTGTAGCCCCCTTATTTATTTCGGGTACCAAGGGAAGATAAAAAACCTTCCGGTAGGTCACCCATAATAAGGGTCCAAAGTAAGTTTAAAGGGTCGCTGAATTCGAATCTGGCATAGGATTTTGTGTTCTGGCCTCTCTCCGGATACCCGGGGCGCTATTTTTTGTAACTGTGCTCAAGCTAGCAGAACAAAACTTAGCCCACATGATCAGGTACCATCGGCGTATATTCTAACGAGTTTTTGTTCGGGTTCTAACTCCCCTTGGGGTAGGTATAGAAAGAAGTAAGTGGGATAATTGTAGAGCCTGATCGGTACATTGGGACCTCTATTAATTATGAAGAGACCTTTGACCCCCACCCGTCTCCCAGCAGAACTCGAGTTTGTTATTACAGGACCCACCTTCACCCATATTGTATTAGATATTTTGAAAATATTTCCAGTTGTAAATTCATATTTAATTTTAGAGGAAATAATTATTTTAGGCCTTAAACTCGTTTACTGAGATAACATTGTTAAATAATGAACAACAGGGGCTCGCAGGGGCAGCTATTAGTCTCCAATCGACTGCTTTTCAGTAAACCAAAGAATAATTTTAAACTTGCTCGTTTGTGATGGAAGCCAGGCGTGGCCTAAAGATCAGCGTGCCCGAATTTTGAATCCGAAAATTAATGGCTCTCGTTCCGTGCCCGTAAAAACTCGCCCCGTGGATCACTCTAAGAGTTACGTTCAAGACTTAATGTTCGGTCAAACAATAGTAGCTCAAGAGTTGGCGGTGGGTGTCGAATAGCTGCATTCCCTCTAGCTTATCAGCTCAAAATTAGCGGGTCCGGCAGGGCCGGGTGGTTAGGGCGCTTGACTCGCAATCTCAGGGTCGCGGGTTCGAATCCCTGTCACACCAAACATGCTCACCTTTTCAGCCGTGGGGGCTTTATAATGTGACAGTCAATCCCACTATTCGTTGGTAAAAGAGTAGCCCAGCAGTTTGCAGTGGGTGGTGATGACTAGCTGCCTTCCCTCTAGTCTTTCACTGATAAATTAGGGGCGGGTAGCGCAGTAGCTTTGTGCGAAATCGAAAACAAACCAAACCAGCCAAAATTAGCGACTGTAGATAGCCTTTGTGTGAAAATCTGAAACAAACAAACATAAGCTTTTATGACAGTTTGAACTTTATATATATATATATATATGTGTGTGTGTGTGTGTGTGTGTGCGCGCGTGTGTGTGTAGAAAGTCTTTCAACACAGAGTTCACATATAAAATTCTACATTTTTTTTGCCACAGTCTCTATTTTCTCAACACAGTCTCTCTACACAATTAACGTAATAATAACAATAAAAACAAGCTCTTATGAATGCTTGAACTTTATGCATATATTGAAAGCCTTTCACCGCACAGTTCACTTATAAAATCCTTTTTTGTTTTGCCACAGTCTGTATTTTCTCATCACAGTCACTCTTAACGTAATAATAAAGATAATAATTAATTTCAAACAAGCTTAGTGCACGTTCGGAGGACAGAAATGGAAACCAGAGACCATAACTTTATTTAATATATGTATTTATAACACGTGTCTTTTTCTTTTAGTGTCTGTTTCACAATATACTCAAGTTGTCTGTATGCATTATGTGATCACTTTGCAATAGCCGAAGCCCGAGTTTGTGGAAGTCAGTGTGCATTTCACTGCTACTCTCATATAATGCATGTTTCACGAGATGCTTCCCAGATGGTTTTTAGACGTAAAGATAAGTGGATTATTTCACGTGCAACAGTACAGCCCTGTAAAGACGCAAAGATCGGAAGATTGAGTGATTAAACAGTTCAATACGTTATGTACGAAATCAGTGTTTATAATCTACAAAATGCATTTCGTCTTTATTCTGCAAATCTGAATTCACTGTCATCTTGTTTTATAAACAAATTATACAAAGGCTTGTCGCAGAGGTGTGGGTTCACTTTGGTTTAAAATGACTGTTTAATTTAAGCACCTTACTTGTGTAATCACGGTGATTTTCACGGAAGGTTTAGCATACTATACCTTATTTCTAGGGTGGGAGTTTAAAGGACTGGGATGTTTCTTTCGTCACGTCTTAAAAGCACGTGGATAAACTTTCTGCCAGTGAAGTATGGACACCGAGTGACTCTTGTCAACCGAACAACAGTAACCACAACTCAAAGCACTACAGTGTTGGGTAAAAAAAAAAGAAAAAACTCCATGTAGGAAAAATCACATAACATCTAAACTGCAAGATATTGTTTAACTTTAAAAAATAAAACTCATTTTTTTCAATGTTCAGAATTTTGGTATGTTTGCTGTTAAGCATAAAGCTACGCAATGGGCTATCTACGTTTGCCCACTGCGGGTATCAAAACAGGATTTTTTGCGTTATAAGCCCTCAGACTTACTGCTGGGCCACTGGGAGGAGCCAATTTAGAAATACTTAGAACTTGAATATTGGAAACAAATACAAATAGCAACGCTCCCCAGTGGCACAGCGGTGTGTCTGCGGACTTACAACGCTAGAAACCTGGTTTCGATACCCGTTGTGAGCAGAGCACAGATAGCCCATTGTGTAGCTTTGTGCCTAATTCCAAACAAACAAATAGCAACAGTTCAAAAAATACTTAGAAGTCCTTAACTCTAAAATTACCTGTAGGGACGCTACTGCCTTTTTAAATAGATTTTTCAAAATTATTTAATCACCGAACTGAATTTTGTCCATGATTTTGCTGGTTAGAACGTCTCTAATAAAGTATTAAGTCACGCACAAACTAAGTTAAACAAAAATACCTTCAGTTGTGCATTAAATCTATTAATTTTTAGCTGATGTATCCTGTGTATTCGACACAGAAAATGAGTATTTGTTTGGTAATTTTTTTTACACCGAGTGTCGTAACAGCACGAAAAATAATACCTAATGTGGTACGGGTATCTAACAGTATGAAAACGGCGATACTACGGCTAAAATATACGAATTATAATGTAGATATACAAGCTTTCTTTGTTAGGCCTAATAGTTTGACAGTATGACTTTTCAATGTATTGAAACAACAGTTAAAACCTAACACAAACATGCATGAAAACGCTAACACATGTCATAAAATCTACCATTTGTTTTCGCGGGAAGAAGGGTAATTTACATTTCGTGTTCGGTTTCCTCTCCGTGTTAGTGTTTTCGTCTCTGCAACGACTCGAATCCATGTTCTTAAAATCATTTAACGATTCAAGAAAACTTTGTTTATTTCCTGCTTTACGTATATAATTGTCCCTAATTACGTGCCAAAAGATTGAAAGGAAGGCAGTTAGTCAACATCACCCACCGCCAACACTTGGGCTAGTCAATTTCGATAGTGAGGTGTCTATTACCAGTTTTGTTTACTGTCCGATTTCATGACAGCGGTGGCGCTTATAATGTTAAAATTCGGTGTTCAATCCCTGTAGTGGGTATAGCACAGATAGTCCCTTGCGCAGTTTCGAGCTTAGCAACAAACGCACTTACTGCAATATAAGAAAAGAAAAAGATAACTTGAACTCTGATTACCAGACGTCCTTAAGAGTCGTGACATATCTAATACTACAATGTTCGTCAGTTGGGCCTCTTATGATCCTATTATTGCTCTATCATGCAGGACCATAACATTGTGAGACTCTTTCGTAAACAGTTACTTTGTTAGTCTATGGACCTCTGGAGGGTCTATAGCCTGAAAATACCGAGTTCGATTCCTACGACGATCACCGCGCATGTAGTTCGTTGGTTAGTCTTGCGATACAATAAAACAATCAGACGCTCGATAATGTTTATTTCTTATATGATTTGAAATGGTATATTTCCAAATTAAATAGGCCTAGCATGGCCTGGTGGTTAGGGCACTCGACTCGCAATGTGCGAGTTCGAATCTCTTTCAGACGTGATTTGTGTTATGTTGTGATGGTCAAGCCCACCTTATTTAGTTGGTCAAAGAGTTGGCGGTGGGTAGTGTTGACTAGCTACATTCCTTCTAGTTTATCACTTTAAAATTTACTGACGGTTAGCGCAAATGGAATTTGAATAGCTTTGCGCGAAATTACATAAACAAACCAATTTAAAAGGTCTACTTGGCTTCATATAGTTACATGAAAGGCAAATCGTTAAATAGTGAAAATATAAACAAACCAATTTAAAAGGTCTACTTGGCTTCATATAGTAACATGAAAGGCAAATCGTTAAATAGTGAAAATATAAACAAACCAATTTAAAAGGTGAACTTGGCTTCATATAGTAACATGAAAGGCAAATCGTTAAATAGTGAAAATATAAACAAACCAATTTAAAAGGTCTACTTGGCTTCATATAGTAACATGAAAGGCAAATCGTTAAATAGTCAAAATATAAACAAACCAATTTAAAAGGTCTACTTGGCTTCATATAGTAACATGAAAGGCAAATCGTTAAATAGTGAAAACATAAACAAACCAATTTAAAAGGTGAACTTGGCTTCATATAGTAACATGAAAGGCAAATCGTTAAATAGTGAAAATGTATTTCCATATTCCTTTACTATTGTTTAATATTTTGTGGTAGATGTAACTAATTTATTACTAATTTTTATTACGATTTTGAGGCTCACCACGGGTATCCAAACTCGAATTTTACCGTTGTGACCTTAGAGAATTTTGAGGGAAAGTGACCCGGGAAAAAAGAAATCGGATTCCGACCTACTGTTTGGCCACTTCTGATTAGATATAACCATATGCACGTACAAACATATAAACATATGTTTATATCTAACAACGTCATTGATCCTGTCTGAGTATATACCATGTTACCATTGTCTCTCTGAACTAAATTGTACACTGATATTTCATAATGTTGAGCAAAAAAAAAAAAACAGCGCCGTTTACAACGGAGTGTAAGAAACCCATAAAATAAAATAGAAACAAGTTTTCAGACAGAGTTGCGGTTGCTATAGAACTAACCAAAGTTTTACAATTCATATTTTAGTGGGTCATGGCCAAAGAGCGGGAAAACTAAGCGTATAAAGTAGCGCTAATTTAAGCATAATGTCATAGATTCGTGTTCTGTTTTTGTTTTGATTTGACTGGCATTTTGTTCTTTTGTTTGTCAAACAAAGTCAGTTTCATGCGCTCAGGTGTTAGGTTGTTTGTTTTGAATTGCGCGCAAAGCTACACGAAGGCTATCTGCGCTAGCCGTCCCTAATTTAGCAATGTAAGACTAGAAGGAAGGCAGATAGTCATCACCACCCACCGCCAACTCTTGGGTTAGTCTTTTTACCAACTAATAGTGGGATTGACCGTCACATTATAACGCCCCCACGGCTGAAAGGGCGAGCATGTTTGGTGTGACGGGGATTCGCATGTGTTAGAAGAGATGGTGTTAAAAGTGGTGCCATTAATATTCTGCGTCAACTGGTGAGTGGTAGATTTGACTCGTATTTACATTCACTATTTTAAACAGCTTATATTGGCTGAATAACTCGAAATAATTTATTCAGAGTTATTGATGGCGGGTGGATGTCTCCGAAACCAATGACAAACCGTAAACCGAATGATAGATTGGCTTAATATTTAATCTTAATATGTTGTACTCTGTTACCAGACCCCATAGTCCATTGTTTAGCTTTGTGCTTAACTATACACAAACAAACAAAAAAAACAAGCCTTTGTTACGTTCGTCGCCCTCCTAGTAGTTGAAGTCTAAAATTTATTCTGATGGATGGTCGCCATGTTCTAAATTGCTAAGCCTATTTGTAACTCGCGAATTTTCGCGAACATTGAGCTTTGTATAATGAAAAAGTTATTATTAACGCTCATGTATTAGTTTCGTTATTGTGAGTTGCTTTCAGTTTACTACCTGATCAGTCGACGCAGAATTCAGCCCATTTGAAAAGTTATATTAAAAAATGGATTATTTATGACAATGTACCAAAGAGGTGTAAATTTATCATTCTTGAGATTTGAACTTTAATTTGAACTTTAGTCTTCTTGTTCTGGTTACGTGATTACGTTTTAAGTTTACACACTTGAAATAATGTTTTCATTAATTACGCACAATGGGCTATCTCAGCATGTGCCCATCGCAGGGATCAAACCCCAAAATATCAGTGTTATAAGCCCTCAAGCTTACCGACGAACCACGGGAGGTGTACATTCGAAACACTTTTGTTCGTTTGTTTGTTATAGAGCAAAGCCACTGCTGTGTTCATCGTGTGGGAATCGAACCTCGGACTTTACCGCTGTCCTACCGAGGGAAATATCTGAAAGTAAGAAAGTGTTGTAAATAACATAATTAACCAAGACGTTTCTCTTGAATAGATTCAAAAATTTAAAACGTATATAAATATACATATAAGAGAACAGTGAACGTTCCACACCCGTGCAAAGATAGGTAATCGCTCGTGCATCAAAATGACTAACAAGTTTTGCTGGACACTGTACTGACTTGTCTTAGAAACACGGACTACTTACAGCCTAGTTTGTTTAAACTCTTCAGAACGTTAGACTTTGCTGTTTAGAACGGGAATGAAAACTGACTCCACAGCAAATAACGATGAAAGGTTTTAAGTGACATAATGAACTCATTATGTGTTAGCATTATTGTCTGCGAGATAAATACATAAATAATATAAACATGTTCAAAGGGAAATACTTTTTTTTTTGAAACGAAAAGTGAGAGATTTATGAAGTAATTATTTGATTAGGGTTACAAAAAAAAATACATTTATATGGGGGGTGGCCCTCATCAACTCAGTGCCTTGTTTCTAGCCAACGCCTTTAGGTATAGAATGAAAGTACAAGGCTGTCTCCCTCCTCTCTTTTTTCAGCTGAGATTGGATTGGTCCCTTCGTATAAAAGAAAGAAACGAAAGGCCACAGTCTTTAATTAATGCAAAATAGCCACGCCATATCCGAACTTTGAAGCAATAAAACGTATAATTTATGTTTAAATCTCTTAGGCTCAGAGTAGACTGAGTGTTAAACGCTTTGTGTTGTTTGTCCGTCCGGTCCTTGGTCTACGTCTTTACTTTTACTCGGGTATCAAACTCGGCACTGTGATAGTCTGATAAGCCTTTCTCAGCTTTATTATCATTTTTTTCTGTAACCTTGACATACTTGTAAAGTCACGTGTCTCTATTTCAAACCTGGTATGTCTAGTATAACATTAGTGTTATAATACAGACTACGATCAAAGAAAGATCGTTTTTACTTCTTCTTTGTATCATTAACTACAATTTTGGTAACCTTGACCGGATATCAAGGTCATACCAGATTTATTGTATGGTTCAATATTGATTAAACCTAATACAGTATTATTTATCTGTGTTTGGCTTTGGGAGGGGGGGGGGGCTTTGACCGTTTCAAGGACACGGCACGCCATTTTGTAATCTGGCCATGACCATGCCGATGCAGTAACCACCGTTCGTTACATTTCTACAAATTCTATTAGACGCATCCTGTACATTTCTTCCGCTTCTAAGGCTCAGTTGACCAACTTATTTTATTAGAAACATTAGACGTTTTATCTATTTCTCCGAATAAATTTTTGTATTGTTTCGTGACCATTTGCTTGCTTGAAGAAACATCGGTTTATTTCTGTGTTGTGGAAGATGGTCATATACGAGGTGACTGAAAGATATTTCCAAATAATACTTCGAGCTGTGACCCCTTACTCGGATCCGAGCTGCCTGAAATCTCAAGTAGCATCTCGAGGCGCGACTCCTTTCTCAGAACGAAGGTGCCTGAAATCATCTCAAGTAGCGTCTCGAGCTGTGACTCCTTTCACAGATTGGAGTTGCCTGAAATATCCGCAAGTAGCACCTCGAGCTGTGACCCCTTACTCGGATCCGAGCTGCCTGAAATCTCAAGTAGCATCTCGAGAGTTGTGAACTCTTTCTCAGATCGGAGCTGTCTGAAATCTTCCCGAGAAACACTTCAAACTACGATCTACTCTCAAACAGGAACTGTCTGTAATATTTAGAAGGAGCATCTCGTACCGTGACCCTTTCTCAGACAGCCGCTGTTCATAATCTCTTCAGAGAGTAATTCGACTTATGACAGCCTGTATGTTTTTTTTCCAGCAACATCTCGAACTGTAACCCTTTCTCAGATGTGGCTCTATTCATTACTCTCAATACTTTGAGTTACGATTGTTTCTGAGACAGGAGCAGCCTGTATTTTGTCCAAGAAACAATTCAAGCTGACTTTGCCATTTGTGTTTTCCTGCCTCGTGGTATTTTTTTTTCGTGTGTGTGTGTGT
>NW_013674304.1:7631-9019 GCF_000517525.1 Limulus polyphemus | reverse complement strand
TTTTTTTCGTTTGTTGTGTGTGTGTGTGTGTGTGTGTGGAGTAACACTCGAGCAGAACCCAAGATTTATCATTAGTCGCTCCTGGTTAAGCCGCTGCCTTATCAAAAATGGAATGTGTTTATGTTGGGAGTGTAGAGTTAACACCGAGGATAATTGAGTTCAGGCTGTCACGCCCCACCCTTGTCTGCTACACACAGAGAACTCTAGCCTAAAGATGATGGAACACTTTCGCAAGGTCAGTGTCATTTCGCGCGTTGTTTGATTAGACATGCTCCCAATTCACAGTTGGAAATTAGAACTTGCGCTGATTTGACAAACTAATGTATAAGGTTTACGACGTTTTCTATTGATGACTATAATACGCCTCAGACTCGCCAGTACGATCGACCCGCAAAGCAAATTAACCCGCGGACCTTCCATACAACACATTTAGCTGGGTTTGAGTAGTGATTCACATTCTTAACTGAGTTTACCTTTCCGATTTTTTTCGACTTGACGTGTGATTAAGATGGTAATTCATGAGTATCCACGGTCCTAATCGCAATTCAGCACGTACACGTGCAGCATACCAATCTTACAGGGGGACTTTTGAACCTTAAGTGTTCTTTTTCTGATTTCTCGCCAGAAGGCGTAGAGGGTCCCTATATTCAAGTGAGGAAAAGTTACGGAAGGTTTTAAGGATTAGAACTGATCAGATACGCCACTCTTTATTGTGGGGTGTAACGGTATTGTGTCAATGATGTAGGTTTTTGTATTAAGACGTTTAGCCTCTTGTTTTCTGAACAACGAAGTTCTTCCGCCTCAGAAAATATAACGTTTTAAATTAAAGGTATTATGTTTCCGTGCGACAAGAAATGTTAATTTTCTTCTAAAAGACCTGATCTTACGTCGACTGATAAAAACTTACACGATCCTAGAAGACCTGATCCTACATCTACTGATAAAAAACTTACACGATCCTAGAAGATCTGATCCTACGTCGATTGATAAAAACTTACACGATCGTAGAAGACATGATCTTACGTCGATTGATAAAAACTTACACGATCCTAAAAGACATGATCTTACGTCGACTGATAAAAACTTACACGATCCTAGAAGATCTGATCTTACGTCGACTGATAAAAACTTACACGATCCTAGAAGGTCTGATCTTACGTCGACTGATAAAAACTTACACAAGAAAAACTTACACGATCCTAGAAAATCTGATCCTACGTCGATTGATAAAAACTTACACGATCCTAGAAGACATGATCTTACGTCGATTGATAAAAACTTACACAAGCCTAGAAGACATGATCCTACGTCGATTGATAAAAACTTACACAAGCCTAGAAGACCTGATCCTACGTCGATTGATAAAAACTTACACGATCCTAGAAGAC
>NW_013674304.1:0-6782 GCF_000517525.1 Limulus polyphemus | reverse complement strand
TTAATAAACATCTTACACGATCCTGGAAGATTTGATCCTACTTTAATTAATAAACATCTTACACGATCCTGGAAGATTTGATCCTACTTCAATTAATAAACGCTTTAGACGATTCTGTTAATAAAAGTCTTACACGAAACTATTGTAAATAATAAGAATGCGCAATGGGATTGAAATCTGGAGAGTGCGCAGGTCACTCCACTTCTTCAAAAAAATGTGTTGACCAGAATAGCACATGATGTTGAGTATTGTCAACACATGCGTGGTATCAATGATACCATTTCATCGCCTGCAGAGATCAGCATCTCATCCTACCCAACGATACCATATATGCCACGATTGAATTTCCTGTAAATATCTATACGTCTGAATTCTGGCTTCAGGTACAGCATGACTCATATTTTAAAATAATGCATTGTTGGTCCACTAAATGCGTCTTTGACATCATTTGTACTTCACTGGGCTTCTGACATACAAACCGACCTAATAAAGTCTGTCGCTAATCATTTGTACAATGACGCGGCATCCAGCTGCGACTGCGAACATCAGATTAAGTCTTGTAGTAGGTACCCTAAGATGGTAACGAGATACGAGATAGTGGTAGCAGTATTGTGGGTGATGGTCTGGCAGTATTGTGGGTGATGGTCTGCCTTTTCTAGGTATCCTTGGTTTAGTTTGTTTGGAAATTCGTGCAAAGCTACACGGGGGCTATCTGCGCTAGCCGTCCCTGATTTGGCAGTGAAAGGCGAGAGGGTAGGCAGCTAGTCATCACCACCCACCGCCAACTCTTGGGCTACTTTTTAACCAACGAATAGTGGGACTGATCGTCACATTATAACGCCCCCACGGCATATTTGGAGAGACAGTGATTCGAACCCGTGACTAGCAGATTGCGAGTCGAGCGCCTTAACCACCTGGCCATGCAGGGCCTTCTAGGTTACCAAGCAGTTGGTTTCTAAGTGCTTGCACACTCCTTGCCAACTTACAAGATCCTGCTGTGGTTGCCCATAGTGAAACATCTAAATATTTTTACCAAAACCTAAACATGGTTCTAGGAAAGTTTTAAACTGTGAGGTTCACTTTAAGTGTGAGATTGAGATACAAAGTGCTAATCACACTTTGTAAGGACGATTTACATATGCTAATACAGTGACGAAACAATACCGTCACAGATATTGTATTAGGAGGAATTTTATTTTTTGGTTACAACCCTTTTCCAGAGAAAATGTTCGTATAAGGAGATTACTAAACGGTGTGCACAAAATATCAGAACATTTTAATAAAGAGAGCAGTATAAGGAGATTACTAACAATGTACACAAAATATCAGAACATTTTAATAAAGAGAGCAGTATAAAAAGATTACTAAACAATGTACACAAAATATCAGAACATTTTAATAAAGAGAGCAGTATAAGGAGATTACTAAACAATGTACACAAACTGTCAGAACATTTTAATAAATAGAGCAGTATAAGGAGATTACTAACAATGTGCACAAAATATCAGAACATTTTAATAAAGAGAGCAGTATAAAAAGATTACTAAACGGTGTACACAAACTGTCAGAACATTTTAATAAAGAGAGCAGTATAAGGAGATTACTAACAATGTACACAAAATATCAGAACATTTTAATAAAGAGAGCAGTATAAAAAGATTACTAAACGGTGTACACAAACTGTCAGAACATTTTAATAAAGAGAGCAGTATAAGGAGATTACTAACAATGTACACAAACTGTCAGAACATTTTAATAAAGAGAACAGTATAAGGAGATTACTAACAATGTACACAAAATATCAGAACATTTTAATAAAGAGAGCAGTATAAAAAGATTACTAAACGGTGTACACAAACTGTCAGAACATTTTAATAAAGAGAGCAGTATAAAGAGATTACTAACAATGTACACAAAATATCAGAACATTTTAATAAAGAGAGCAGTATAAAGAGATTACTAACAATGTACACAAAATATCAGAACATTTTCATAAAGAGAGCAGTATAAAGAGATTACTAACAATGTACACAAAATATCAGAACATTTTAATAAAGAGAGCAGTATAAGGAGATTACTAAACGGTGTACACAAAATATCAAAACATTTTACTAAAGAGAACAGTATCGGGAAATTACTAAACGCTGTACACAAAATATCAGAATATCTTATTATAATGGAGCTTGCGATATATACGTCCAAAACTCGGATCTCGGAAACTACCGCAACGATCATCACCGATCATAACTATGCAATATTTTTATAACTAGGCAGTTTTTTTATAGCTGAGCTATAAACAAAATAGTTAAAATGTCCACAAAAATGATATGTTTCAGATTTAACCAATAACAATTACAAAAAAAGGGAATAAGTTTCAAATATAAAACAATCAATCACAAACTTAAAAAAAATTATTAGTTTTTCTTCAGTGAAAATCTCATAAGTGTTGCAACTTTTTAAACCAGGCACTTTAATTGATAACTGTGTCTACAAAGAAATATTTCAATAAAATCTACTCTGTGATGTTATGCTGTGATGACAGCTCAGTTGTAAACTAAAATTTCAATAAAATCCTTTTTCCCATGGATGGTGAACATTATTGAATGTCAAGTATGAGAACATTGTTGTAGAACTGTCAGACAATTCCGGAAAAGGCCACAGACTCAATAGCCTTCCGCAGGAACTAGCAGTTATACCTGCCCAGAGAGCAGGTATTTCTGCTAGTTTTAATAAAGAGAGCAGTATAAGGAGATTACTGAGTGGCGTATACAAGTTATCAGAACATTTTGATAAAGAGATATTTCAATGCTCTACAAAGAAGTCAAACATCTTGAACAGTAGAGAACTTCGGACAACAATGATCTTCAAAACTTTACTCCAAGCCAACCCAGAACAACGCCTTTATCTACACAGGGAAAGGTGTATTTATGAATGAGAACCCTTCAACCCCGAAACGCCATTGAGATCGTCAACAAGATAACAAATAAACAAGGAATTAGAGATTCTCAAGTCAAAGGGAAACATGCTTCCAGGCGTTACCAAATTTGGTTGTTGTTGTTTTTTTTCCACAAAGTAGCCCACGGGCTATCTTCGAATACTCGTTCCTAAGGCAACCAATAAAGGGAACTATCACAAACTCTTAAGTTTATCTTGTCTGATCTATTATTGCGATTCGACTATTGCTCTTATAGCACACTAAAAGCCCGGTTTTGCAGCAACGGGACACGAACCATGCATTGTCCAACTGACAATCCAGATACATGAACCACAAAAAAAAATATGCTCCATCAAAACAGATATTACAAAGATATGTTATTACTTCACTGATTGAATATATTATAAGATAATAATTAAAATCGGTTGGCGCACTGCCCCCCCCAAAAAAATCGTTCTTGGATCTTTTTTATATGTTTATTTCATGTTTAATTAGAATATAAGATTGAGTCTGTTTTCTTATAACAAAGCCACGTCGGGCTATCTGCTGTGTTCACTTAGGGGAATCGAACTGCTGATTCTAGCATTGTCAATAGGAAGACTTACCCATATACCACCGGGGGACAATTATAATTGAATATAACTAATGTAAGATGGTTATAAAGTCAACCGAACAGCCTATATGAAGGAAAAGTGTATTTTTGTAAGGTTTACCTATATGTTTTGTTTGTTTGTTTGAAGTTAAGCACAAGGCTACACGATGGGCTATCTGTGCTCTGCCAACTACAGGTATCGAAACCCGGTTTCTAGCGTTGTAAGTCCGCAGACATACCGCTGTGCCACTGGGGGGGGGGGGCTTACCTATATGAATCACGGTTGATGAATAAATCCAAATTCTGTAAATTTTGTTTAATGAAACTTGGTTATATGTAAAGCAATAGATAAGTATATTCTATATTTCTCCTCTTGCCCCTTACCACGCCTTTAACCACGCCCTTAATCCTTGATAGAAAGATCCAAGGCTTAAATCACTTACATTAGAAACCAGTGTGTTCGAGAGTTTAAAGTAATCTATTAGCATATTTTGAATTCTAGCTAAAATCTCTCTTACAAGCCTTCCAGTGGCTCAGCGGTAAGTCTTCGGATTTACAACGCTAGAATCAGGGATTCGATTCCTCTCGGTGGACACAGCGGATAGCCCGATGTGGCTTTGCTATAAAAAAAAACCACACAAACACGTCCCTCTCACAAGCCACACAGTGGCTCATCGGTAAGTCTAAAGGCTTATAACACTAAAAACCAGGTTTAGATACCCATGGTGGGCACAATACATCTAGCCCATTGTCTAAATTTGGCTTAACAACAAACAAATAAACAAACTCTGTTGCAACTTTTTCCACGAGCCCATTAGGTTTTAACATGAATATATTTCATATATATATATATATGACAGGACTAATATATGCACTCAAAGAGTTTATATATAGTGAAACTAGTGCATCTTTGCGTATATAAAATAGATGCAACATCTAGGAAAAGAAAAAACAAGATTTATTAGAATCAATAAATATGTCTATGAATTTATTAGAATCAATAAATATGTCTATGAATTTATTAGAATCAATAAATATATCTATGAATTTATTAGAATCAATAAATATATCTATGAATTTATTAGAATCAATAAATATATCTATGAATTTATTAGAATCAATAAATATATCTATGAATTTATTAGAATCAATAAATATGTCTATGAATTTATTAGAATCAATAAATATGTCTATGAATTTATTAGAATCAATAAATATGTCTATGAATTTATTAGAATCAATAAATATGTCTATGAATTTATTAGAATCAATAAATATGTCTATGAGTATAATTTTTAGTTTGAGTTTTTTTTGTTGTTCTTCTACAGGGCTTTTACACTGTGTTTTAATGAAATTCTTAACAAGCTCAATTCATTAGCATACTCGACTGCGTATCGGAACGTCTAAGGTTCGAGCCGTGATATGCCTCTGAACATGTTCTGCATTTTCAGCTGTGAGGGCGTTTTATCTGTGTCTTGTTTGTTTGTTTGAAGTTAAGCACAAGGCTACACAATGGGCTATCTGTGCTCTGCCCACCACGGTTATCGAAATCCGGTTTCTAGCGTTGTAAGACCGCAGACATACCGCCGTGCCACCAGGGGGCGTATCTGTGTCAGTCAGCCTCGCAATTCAAGTACTTCTGACTGTTTTTCTTCCTTGTGATAAATAGATGTAAATATGTTTAAATATTGGGGTTACTGAACCAAACCAAAATTTGCTATACATCTTAAAGGATGGCCCGGCATGGCCAGGTGGATAAGGCGCTCGACTCGCAATCTGAGGGTCGCGGGTTCGAATCCCCGTCACACCAAACATTCTCACCTTTTCAGCCGTGGGGGCGTTATAATGTGACGGACAATCCCACTATTCTTTGGTAAAAGAGTAGCCCAAGAGTTGGCGGTGGGTGGTGATGACTAGCTACCTTCCCTCTAGTCTTACACTGCTAAATTAGAGACGGCTAGCGCAGATAGCCCTCGTGTAGCTTTGCGCGAAATTCAAAAACAAACAAAACAAATGGAATTTTTTTTTGCAATTCTTGAGACTTCACTTCATCTGAATAGCATGATTAACTTAGGTGACAGAAGAACAGGATTTTGACTTATTAGAAGACAAGTCATTCATAGAAGCTGTCGAAGTAGTGCTCTATTGATAGTATGTAGTAAAGCTTATAGAATTTTAGACTTTTTGTTTAGATACATATTGATTACAAGTTAAAAGGTGTAATTTTATACAAGTCATCAGTTAGTCTTCACTTAGAATATCTGGTAAAATTTTAGTCTCATTATTTTAGGAAAAACGTTGATTTATTGGAAGAATTATTTTTTACAGGGGGGTGTGGATAGCAGTAGTGTACAAAAGTATTAACATTCCGCGTTATAACCCGATCCCAAGAAACGGCACCTTTTCTTTTAACAAAAAAATTAGATGAGTTTCTTTTCTGTTTTTTTAAAGCTCAAAGCCACACCATAGGCTATCTGATCTCTGTCCACCGCGTCCAATCGAGCCCGTATTTGTAGCGTACGAGCCCGTACGAGTATCATAGGGTTGGTATGTACTTAAAAATTAATCAGAGCAAACAGGAAAATGAGCCTATAGCATGTCAAAGAATTGGAAGTTTCTAACCTTAAGGCATTTTCATGTTCTATTATTTAGTTACTCTAGTGGTTACACGTTTTCATACTTCAAAGAGCTGAGGCTTTACAGTGTTATGAAAGAATTGGAAGTTCCTAACCTTAAGGCATTTTTGTATTATCTAGTTACTCCAGTGGTTACACATTTTCATACTTCAAAGAACTGTGGCTTTACAGTGTTATGAAAGAATTGGAAGTTCCTAACCTTAAGGCATTTTTGTATTATCTAGTTACTCCAGTGGTTACACGTTTTCATACTTCAAAGAACTGTGGCTTTACAGTGTTATGAAAGAATTGGAAGTTCCTAACCTTAAGGCATTTTTGTATTATCTAGTTACTCCAGTGGTTACACGTTTTCATACTTCAAAGAGCTGAGGCTTTACAGTGTTATGAAAGAATTGGAAGTTCCTAACCTTAAGGCATTTTTGTAATATCCAGTTACTCCAGTGGTTACACGTTTTCATACTTCAAAGAGCTGAGGCTTTACAGTGTTATGAGAAAGACGCCATGTTACATTATTATATATCTTTTGTTCCTCTCCCAGTCTATTCCAGTGACGGCTATGTGTAGATAGCCCTTGTGTAACTTCTTAATGTTTATGTGATCCATAAGAAGGGAAGAGACA
>NW_013674303.1:4625-26681 GCF_000517525.1 Limulus polyphemus | reverse complement strand
AACGAATAGTGGGATTGATATTATAACGCCCCCACGGCTGAAAGGGCGAGCATGTTTGGTGTGACGTGGATTCGAACCCGCGACCCGTGTACATTATTTATTATAACTAATGGTGCTATTAGAACAATATCTTTCTTGTGTTTAAAAGCTTGTACTTTATTTAATATAAATCACGGTGCTATTAGAACAATATCTTTCTTGTGTTTAAAAACTTGTACATTGTTTACTATAAATCACGGTGTGAAAGATATTGTTCTAATAGGTACAAGTTTTTAAACACGAAACAATGTACAAGTTTTAAACACAGGAAATATATTGTTCTAATAGCACCGTGATTTATAGTACCTAATGTACAAGTTTTTAAACACAAGAAAGAAATTGTTCTAATAGCACCGTGATTTATAGTACCTAATCACCGTGGTTTATAGTTGAAAGATATTGTTCTAATAGTGTGTTTAAGAACCTTTACTTTATTTATTACATATATCACTGTGCTGTGTAAACAATACTCAAGGAAAGTTTGCGGTTCATCAAAACAGCAATAAAGAAAATATAAGTTTCCAAATGATTTTCTCTGCCAGAGTTACCTTAAAATAAAATGTTTCCTATTTGTTTTTGGTGTGTAAGTAATCACGTGGGCAGACCGCAGCCCGGTGGTTTGTTACTGTGCTGAACAATGGATACGACTTTCCCTAGTTCGCGTTCCGTTACCACCAAGAACAAATCGTGCATTTTGAAGCCTGTTTGCGTTATAAGAGTGACTATCAAATCACAATATTCGGTCTGACAATAGTAGCCCGAGAGTTGGTGGTGAGCGGTTTTTATTAGCTGCTATCCTTCTAACCTATTATTTCAAAATTAGGAATGGCTTTGCGCGAAATTTAACAGGCGAAGAAACATTCTAAATAATTATAATTAATATGAGTTGTATTCAGTTGTTGGTACTTTATATTTCTATTTTTAAGTGAATACTTTAAACTTGCCTGAACGTACAAGAATTGCAACGCGTGTGACTGGTGGAACAAACGTTGCATTTGCCGAATATTTAACTAGCAAAAAAAAAAAAAACCTCTACTGACAATGCCTTGCGGTTTAACTTAAAACCAGACGTCTAAATTTCACGTCTCCCGTTAAGTCAGTGGCCAGTTTGTGGAATTAGAACAATAGAATTTAGGGTTTGATTCCTCGCGGTGAACAGAGCACAACAACAACAACAACTTAACTACGGTTTCAAGTGACAATTTTGTAAAAGTAAGATGCTAAATAATAAAGCTAATAGAACGTTTTAAACGAGACTACTAAATAGTACATCACTTACATTCAACGTTCCTCTATAAAGAAGAAACAGTGATTCATCCAATATTACGTATGTATGTATATATATATATATACAGTACCATCTGCTTCATAACACAGTTATTCACTAACACATTTTAGTCCTACTACACAATAATCTCTTAAGGCTCCCCCTAATATATTTTTCTAGAACCTTACAGGTCACGAGTTTCCATGGATACAGTATCCCTATGACGTAAAATAACATATGTTTTCATATTTTGTAAAAGTAATATATACGTGTATATATATATACAAAAGGGAACGATGTACTGTAACAGATGTAAATCTTTAACTAAAATTGAGTCGAAAGCTCATATTTTTTGTAAAAAAAAATACATTTCAGGATAAATCAACCACTTTTGTTTGTTTGTAATTAAACACAAAGCTATTCAATGGGCTATGTGCTGTGGCCACCACGGGTATCGAAACCCAGATTCTAGAATTATAAGTCCGCAGACATACCGCTGTGCCACTGGGGGAGGGGCAAATCAATCAATATTAATTCGTTTTTTAATAGAATATTATATCATAATTGATCTATTGATTACTTATTATACCATACTATATTATTATACGCCATAGAATAAACAGTGCTATGATATGTAACACAACATGGCAGTTAACTAAACACTACGCCAACGTTACAGATTATTTTGTTCAATAAACTACAGTTCTATAGCAAGTCAGTTCGATCCTCATGTCGACAGTTGTGTCAATATTGTTTGTGTTTCAGTTCGCACTAAGTTAGAAGAGTGAACGTTATTGTATTAATAGTAGTCTTTTAATGTCAGTTTCTACATGTGTTGTAATAAAATACGAACCTAAGAAATATGTATGAATATCTATAATTGTTACCTGAATATTTATTCATTACTATAGTAAGCGTTGCAAAGGTTTCAGATGCTTTGAAAACCAAAATAACATAAAACATTGCAACCTCTTTCTTCCTGTATTACAAATGCTAAAACAAAATAATTCAAGTTTTTTACACGTTCTTCAAGTGTTGTTGTAAATTGCAGCTAAATAGGTTTCTTCGCATACTTTTTTTACTTGTTGAATTTAAAGAGTATCTATTGGTCTACCTAGAGAAATATAGCATTGATTTTCGATATTTGCTTGGGTGTGTTCGCGTAATCGAAGCGCGCGCGCGCGCGCGCACGTGTATCACTGACAGACCCACCCAGAAGGATCGACTAAGGTAAGTGGGAGGTAATTTTCCACCTGTAAAATTTGCACGTGAAAAACTAAAGTTATGAAATGATAAACAAGCTTTGGGCCATTCTTGAATTTACTTTGTCAACACAAAATTATTGATGTCTCAACTCGTATCCAAACAAAAAATAGAAAATAAAACGTTCAGAAATAAGATCACGACGTGAATACTGACGTCAGATTGGTATTTCAATTAGAAACGTATATTTATTATTTAATCTTTTAAGAGTATCTTTGAAAAAATAATGACCCCAACAGAAAAACAAAAGGCCATACACACAAGAGTTTCCTTCTTATTGTCCTCTTCGCTATCACAGTACTTCCAGAACAAGTATTCTTCGCTATCGTCGAATATCTTAATACTGACTTACTTTGTAAAAAATACATTCCAAGCTTTGGTAACGCCCTCTTGCCGACAATTCAATATAAATTGAAAGAAGATTCTGCGAAGGATGGAAAGGTCGATCGTAGACCACACATCTTTGTAGACTTTCCGCAGGTCCTCCATTGTATGTGGGTTTCAGCTCTTAAAACTTTTCCGCAGGTCCTCCATTGTATATGGGTTTCAGCTATTAAAACCAAGTTTAAGCAAATGAAGTCCATTAGATCTGCCAAGTTACATAACAATATTGTTGTCGAATGGAACTGCTGTGATTCTAGTTTCTTCAAAACTCCCCCCCCCCCTTTTTTTCTCTCAGTTAGAACATCCATTGATTTCGATATGCGGCTAGGAGCTTGTAAACTTTTAGCTTGTGGGTCTTTATCGACGTTAAATCCTTGTTTATTATCTTGTTAATGGGCTTGAGATATATATATCCTGCTTCATCATAATATCCTTGGAGGGTCGGGGAGTAATAATCACTGTTACTTTGTGGAAGATGGCGTTGCCCCAGATTTGCTTCGAATGTGGTTTCAGTCAGAGCCGGGTGTACTAAATGTACTGTTGTATGATTGTGTTTCTTTCATGAAAAAATATTACAGGCTCTCTTTCTCCTTCGATGTGCGTTTATTTGGCTTGCATCTTGCAACATTCTTTTTAAATGTATAATGTTTCGCGAAAAGGTCTGTGACGTCAACCACTGAAATTCGTCTTAAGCCAAATATATATGTATATATATATAGGTGCTAAACATTTCGCTAATAGCGATACTTCTCGTTTCATCTGTGACAATGTTGCATAATAATTCAAGTAACTTTCTATAAAATATAATGCAATAAGCATGAGCCCGCACAGAAAGAAAATAATTAATAACGAACTATATTTTTCAGATGTTGCATTATTATACTCAAACTGTCACTCGTGTGAAAACATTTCAACTCCACAGACATTAATCTATTTACATTGCAAATCACAAATTTATTCCTTAATCAGAGGATAAACAAGTTAAATGTAAACGTTACATTTACTTTGTATAATTTTAAAGTTTTAAGAAGCATAAAATTCCATTATCTTCGAAATAGTACACAACATTTCATAAACTTAGTATTGTTGTATGCATATTAGAAGTTACTGGTAACCAACGTTTCATGTCATATGGCCTTAGATTAACAGGAAGATATGTATATATTTTTTCTGGTACAACAAACAGGCTTTTAATAATAAGCATACAAAACATAAACTTAGTATTGTTGTATGTATATTAGAAGTTACTGGTAACGATCGTTTCATGTCATATGGCCTTAGATTAAGAGGAAGATATTTATTTTTTACTGGTACAACAACTAGGCTTTTCATAATAAGCATACAAAACATAAACTTAGTATTGTTGTATGTATATTAGAAGTTACTGGTAACCAACGTTTCATGTCACATGGCCTTAGATTAAGAGGAAGATATTTATCTTTTTACTGGTACAACAACCAGGCTTTTAATAATAAGCATACAAAACATAAACTTAGTATTGTTGTATGTATATTAGAAGTTACTGGTAACGATCGTTTCATGTCATATGGCCTTAGATTAAGAGGAAGATATTTAATTTTTTACTGGTACAACAACCAGGCTTTTAATAACAAGCATACAAAACATAAACTCAGTATTGTTGTATGTATATTAGAAGTTACTGGTAACCAACGTTTCATGTCATATGGCCTTAGATTAAGGGGAATATATTTAATTTTTTACTGGTACAACAACCAAGCTTTTAATAACAAGCATAAAAAACATAAACTCAGTATTGTTGTATGTATATTAGAAGTTACGAAGCAAGAAAAACATTTTAGCTAAGGTGTTTAATCACTAGGGGATTTTAAATCTTCTAATTAAAAAGACTGTCCACATAAGAATACATACAAATAAATTTTAGGAACTTAGACTCTGATAAAAACTCTGAAAAAAAAATTTGGCAGACATGTTTAGTATACTAATTACTGAATAGTGTGTCTGTTTGTAATTAAGCACAAAGCTACACAACGGGCTATCTGTGATCTGCCCACCACGGGTATCGAAACCCTGATTCTAGCATTGTAAGTACGCAGAGATATCGCTGTGCCACTGGGGGGGGGGGCAATGAATAGAGTTATTACTTAAGTTCTATTTAATTTATTGATGTTGAAGAAGCTGTATTCTATTGTTATTCTGCATAACTGCACAAAGAAGTTTAATTTCAAAATTTCGATACGCTCTTCCTCACCTAGAAACGACACATTTGCGCCGCCTACGAAGACTTTTCCAGACATAACTTAAAATAATTACCTGAAAAACGACAAGTGTATAAAATCCTATTGATCCGTTTACTAATAAAACGTTAGATTAAGGTAAAGGAGCGACGACCTTAATCTTATTTTCTTAGCCCCAAGTTCCTATCTGTTCGCAAAATAGATGAAGTAGAACATTTTGTTTTGGCTAAGTCAACTTCTCAAATTGAACAAGTACTTTTCACAACACGATGAGTGCGATAACAGCTGGATCAAAGGCAACAAGCCATAATTGAATCTTTAGGAGATCTGTTTATCATTATGTTCTAGTTAGAGCTACAACAACGTATTCCAAGACCATATTACCACCACTTGAACGAAAAAGAGCCCGTGCACAGGGATTTGTTTATTGGTTTGTCATTGTTTATGAAAAATCAAGAGCTGTTTTCGCAACTTGCGAGTCAATTCTACGATAAATAGAGGAAGAATTCTGGTAATCAACACACCTTTTCTGAACAATGGATACTATTCTGCAATGAATAATCTTGACAGTTATCATTATTATTACTTTTGTTTCTAAGAATCGACCAGTTCATGGCGACTGTAAGTTTGTAGTTTAGTCTTTCAAATTAATAGATCCAGAAAAACCCAAAGACGTTCTATAAGCCATTCCAAGACATCGATACTTCATATGTTGATACCAAGCATATATCGTTCTTATTCTGTGATAGGGAGCATATTTCCGCTGGTACAACACATTGATCAATCGATCACAAATCTGAACACATACACTCGAAAATATTTATTTAACATCTCTTCACACCTAAGAGTGTTTAGATGTGTAAAAAGTTTTACAGAAAGCTCCCTCGAACTCATATAAACAGATACAGCCGATACAGTAGCCCCCCCCCCCTCACATCCCGGATAAGTGGTACAACACACTCAAGGTATAATTGTTCGCCTTCTTGCTTCTAGCTCTGTATTCAAAGCAATATTCATTTCACCGAGAAACAATAGTTCCCCCCCCCCTCACATCCCGGATAAGTGGTACAACACACTCAAGGTATAATTGTTCGCCTTCTTGCTTCTAGCTCTGTATTCGAAGCAATATTCATTTCACCGAGAAACTTTGTATCAATTAGTACGATTCAAGTGTTGATGGTATTTACATTGAGCAGAATCATACCAAACCATTCTTGAGAGCTGTTTACGGTTTGTATTTTAAACTACACCAAAATACCCACATTTCGTGAAGAGCAAGGTACACAGATGGTGCCTTTCCGCATTTGGCCACATTGAATACATTAAAGTCACTTGTATATGCTGCTTTGTTGAGACTTAGGAAAAAACTCCATCCTTCATTTTGAGCTGATAGACTAGAGAGAAAGTAGCTAGTCAACAAAACCACCACCAAAGAAAAGTAGGATTGACCGTCACATTATAACACCCCCCACCCCACCCCCCACGGTTGAAATGGGTGAATGTGTTCGGTGACGAGATTCGAACCAGCTGAATATGTTACAAATACGCTCTTAGCACGTTTTCACGCTTCATATTTGGTATCAATTCCAGGAGTCCAGAACGTTTCTTGAGTCGCCTAACCACCAAGTTCCTAATACCATTGAGTGGTGCCATGCGCATTATCTGTAGTGCGATCAAATTCTGCAACAGCAACTTGTTTTGTGATCTTTGCACGCAATCCAACACAACTGATCTCTATGCGTGGTGTATCAGTATTCATTCTTACTAAAGACCACATCACAAGCAAATGTCATTAAAAAACAGACATTACATATAAAATCAAATTACAATAATTAGAAATAAGTGGATGATGTTTTCGCTTTGAACAAATAACAGTTACTCAAGATTGTATATCTGGTAGTCATAACATAATGACTGTTCCAGGATATTTATTAGTAATACATCCCTTTTCTCTCTAAAAATCCGTTATAGAACAAAAGCGTGTATCCTAAGTTTTCATATGTATTCCTCAGTGTTATTCGAAAGATTTTTCCAATAAATTATGCCCCCTAAACATGTGTTAAAAATAAAAACTTTTACCCAAATGAAAATAAGTTGTTTCGTGTTACATAACATGTTGGATATTTCAACTGGTCCTCAACTCCTTAAGAAAAGCCCCCCCAAGTGGGACAGCGGTATGTCTGCGGACTTACAACGCTAGAATTCGGGTTTCGATACCCGTGGTGGGAAGAGCACAGATAGCCCATTGTGTAGCTTTGTGCTTAATTACAAACAAACAAACCTTGAGAAAAAGTTTAGAAGTGTTGTATGAACGCCATAAAGAGAACAATATCAGACTATTTTGAAGCCATATTCCACTTGTTCCTGGCCTTGAAGATTTCACTCTGTTGTCCTTCGATAAGCCATTTTTTTTCCAGAGAATCAAATTAGATCTAAGATTTTGAAGAGATTAATAAAACATTTTCCTTGAGATGTCAGAAATAACTGCAGCGGGCCCTCAGACATGAATATTTTATAAATATAGAGGGCGATATAACAAACTCGACTGATTACCACAAGGAAAACTTTATTAGCGAGCGCGGTTGTGGTCAGGTCAACTATCATACGAAACTACACCTCTTAATATCAAGGTGATATAAATCCGTAAGAATAATATAAATGTGTTAAAGAGTAATAAGAAAGAAACAAAGAAATGTGATTACTCTTGCTTCTTGCTAAACAACAAACCACGCTAAAAGTTGGTACGAAAATCTTAGAGTTCTTAAAAAAAAGACTAGGGAATTAACGCTAAAGATGCGTTAATGTTCTAAGCTAGTTCTGATTGATATATCTATTGTGCATTTCTACCTGCATTAAGAAAGAAAAAAAACGTTAGTGTTCAATGTTTAAAGTGATAGTTTAAAAAACTTATAACGATATTAATATTTCCAACAAACTCCACGTTAGGCTTAAATAACAACTCACGCAACCAGATCTTGAAGTACCATAATATTAAAGGTTTGTTTGTTTGTTTTGAATTTCGCGCAAAGCTACACGAGGGCTATCTGCGCTAGCCGTCCCTAATTTAGCAGTGTAAGACTAGAGGGAAAGCAGCTAGTCATCACCACCCACCGCCAACTCTTGGGCTACTCTTCTACCAACGAATAGTGGGATTGAGCGTCACATTATAAGGCCCCCACGGCTGAAAGGGCGAGTATGTTTGGTGGGACTGGGATTCAAATATTAAAGGTTTGATAATGAACCCTTATATGTATTTTCTACAAGAGCACTCTGAAATATTAGACAGGTGAATTGAAAAGATAGAAAGTGGAATATTTTGTTTAAACAGAAGTTCTTGGAATGAAATTTATTTAGCAATAATGTATACTGACGGCATAAATGACTCATACGATATATCGGAAACAGACTTCCAGTTCTTTAACTAATACAACGAAACGAAATATAAAGTTTTCTAAATAAATAACCACGAATAATATGTACCGAATTCTTTAATGTAATCAAAAGATAAAAAAAAAATGTTTCCTTGTGGTTTGAAGTCTGACTGATGTTTAGAAAGAGAGTCGGCTAAAGGAATTCTGGCACGGGCAAACAGTGATGGATTTAATGCTAAGAGAAAGTGTTTGTTTATGTCCCGGATCTTTCATCAGATGAACCAGTTTCTTATACGAATGAAATAGCTGTAATAATACATTTTTATTTAAGGGCTGATAATCAAGCAGAGAATCAATGAAATAATGCTGCTCTGCGTAGAAAAATAAGTTGTTTCACGTTGTTCTAAGTGGAGCTGAGTGTCAATCAAACTGTATTTTTTCCTCAGGCATAATGTTTATATATCTGAGAAGTGATTCAGTTTTCGTTAACTCACTTAATGCTTTCCATCAGAAGAGTAGTTCCCCTCACTGTAATGCGTGGAAAAGAGCCTCCCCCCACTCCTTCAAGATCGTAAACAACTTTCGCTATTTTACACCGGGAAAGTAGTTTCAGACTTTTAAAAGCCTCACTATCATTATAACACGTGAAGAAGACAACCCTCCTAACTTGTTAATCTTCATTCATGCTGTTACATTTGAAGATGAGTATCCTCGAGTGGGGTGTAAATCCAATTTCGTTTATTTATTTTAACTGTTGAGTAACAGATACAGAGTCAGGTTAAGTGGGACGTAGGTGCAGTGTCGTGTATTTGTGTGTACTCTTAAATAACGGACACAGAAACAAGTGAAATGGGACGTAGTTCCAGTGTAAAGTGTGAATGTTTCTACTGTTAATTAACAAACATGTAAACAGATGAAATGGGACGTAGTTCCAGTGTCGACATGTAAATGTTTCTACTGCTAATTAACAAACATGTAAACAGATGAAATGGGACGTAATTCCAGTGTTACTGTGTAAATGTTTCTACTGCTAATTAACAGACATGGAAACAGATGAAATGGGACGTAGTTCCAGTGTTACGTGTAAATGTTTCTACTGTTAATTAACATACATGGAAACAGATGAAATGGGACGTAGTTACAGTGTTACGTGCAAATGTTTCTACTGTTAATTAACAGACATAGAAACAGCTGAAATGGGACGTAGTTCCATTGTTACGTGTATATGTTTTTACTGTTAATTAACAGACATGGAAACAGGTTAAATGAGACGTAGTTGCAGGTTTGTATATTTATGTTAATTGTCAGGTAACATATATATTACCGGGTTAAGTAAGTTGTAGTTGCAGTGACGACGTTTATATGTTATAACAGGAAGGTTACCTGGGGCGTTGTTTCAGTAGATTTTCCACATTGAATGTTTGGTATAAGTCACATATCAAATTCTTATTTAAAACACCAACAACAACAAAAAACACTAGCTCCGCACTTAAGGGTTATGGGTGCTCTATAAGTGTAACGGTCAAATAACACTAACCTAAGAGTTAGCGGTGAGTTCTGTTGACTAGCTGTCATCCCTCTAATCTATCAGTTCAAAATAAGGAACGACTATGTGTAGATATCCCTTGTGCAGCTTTGCCCGAAAACAGTGAAACAAACAAACGAATGTACATCAGAAACAGTAAGGCCGATTAAGAATAAATAGAAAGACCCAGTAATTCCTTCACTATTTTTTATAGTAATATTCTTATTCAAAGTGGTCCTAGTGTTGTTCTTTAGAAGTAACACTATGTGATAAATTATCAATTAATGTTTTGAACAACTTGAGTCGCCCTTTTACACAAATAAAAAAAAACAACAATGTTTAAATTGACCTTTTTACCTGAAACGAAAATGAGAGGGGAGAACGTAACGTACGGATGTGATGATGAAGACTTTATAGTGAGCGATAATATATATATTCTGTCTAAAATAGGTTCTTTACAGTCCGTAGACTAGATCAGAGTTTATAAATAATTGGTTAAATTTCCTCGAAAACTTGAAATAAAGAGGCATGATCCTCTAATCGTGGTAGTATTGATAAGATCCTCTAACCTTGGAAGTGTTAATAAGCTCCTATAATCTTCGTAGTATTGGTAAGCTCCTATAATCTTCGTAACGTTGATAAACTCCTCTAATTTTTGTAGTGTTGATAAGCTCCTATAATCTTCGTAGTGTTGATAAGCTCCTATAATATTCGTAGTATTGGTAAGCTCCTACAACTCCTATAATCTTCGTAGTGTTGATAAGCTCCTATAAACTTGGTAGTATTGATAAGCTCCTATAATCTTCGTAGTCTTGATAAGCTCCTATAATATTCGTAGTATTGGTAAGCTCCTATAATCTTCGTAGTGTTGATAAGCTCCTATAATATTCGTAGTATTGGTAAGCTCCTATAACTCCTATAATCTTCGTAGTGTTGATAAGCTCCTATAATCTTGGTAGTATTGATAAGCTCCTATAATCTTCGTAGTCTTGATAAGCTCCTATAATCTTCGTGGTATTGATAAACTCCTACAATCTTCGTAGTATTGGTAAGCTCCTATAATCTTCGTAGTGTTGATAAGCTCCTATAATATTCGTAGTATTGGTAAGCTCCTATAACTCCTATAATATTCGTAGTGTTGATAAGCTCCTATAATCTTGGTAGTATTGATAATCTCCTATAATATTCGTAGTATTAACAAATTTCTCTAATTTTGGTAGTGTTGATAAGCTCCTACAATATTCGTAGTGTTGATAAGCTTTGAAAAGCTTCCATGATCTTTGTAATGTGACCACGGGAATATTTACAGAAAAGAACAATACTATTTTACTATTGACGACCACTTTCAAACCATTATTATCTGGGAAAAGGAAGTACTCAATGGAATTATAATTAATAATGTATTATCCGAAGAAAGTCATTTGTAAATACTGTTCCTAATATCTTTTAGGTGATTATGACGAAATAGCATTGGTACACAGGGAGATGTAGATAGATATGGTAACAATTAATGATGTATTATCCGAAGAAAGTCATTTGTAAATACTGTTCCTAATATCTTTTAGGTGATTGTGACGAAATAGCATTGGTACACAGGGAGATGTAGATAGATATGGTAACAATTAATGATGTATTATCCAAAGTAAGTCATTTGAAAGTACTGTTCCTAATATCTTTTAGGTGATTGTGACGAAATAGCATTGCTATATATAGAGAAAGACGTAGATAGATATGGTAACGATGTTCACATAATATCAGGTAGACAGAAAACCAACTAAATAAGTATACTAATTACCATATTGAAACGTAGACAGATAAGCCGATAGCTAGATATATCTTACGTTATCAAACCACTGAAGAGAGGACACGAACAGACAGACAGGTTAGTAAAGTAAAGGATGGTGTAGTAGCTTTTATCTTGGTTATTGGGAAGGGATACGTGTTGAAGGATGAAATTAGGTGAGGGAGGGTCTATAAATCAACTTTCATAACACCGACATACGTGGATAAATAGCGTATTGCGTGCTTAGCGAAAACACAAGTTACTTTAGCACGCGTAAGGGCAAGACCAATCGTTCTTTAGGGTTTAAGGTGTGGAAATTGATACTTGGAGTAGGAGAAACTGACACTCCTCCTATGTGTCCAGGAAACAAATCCATTATATCTTAGTCAGGTATAAGATACAAGGAATGAAAAAAAACTACTGCTAATTCTTGTGATATCATATGTTGGCTTCTGAATTTTTTTTATTACTCTTGAGCCTAGATGATATAGCCAATTTGTATAGAAATACGTTCAGTACTTTTTTTTTTTTTCTTGGAAAGCTTTATCCGTAGAGTTCAAACTGGAAAATTCTGTTTTGTTTTTTCCCTGATCCTAATTAAAATAATTATAACATATGGTTACATCTAAAACAGTTTTCCATAGAATATATGTATACATTTCTTTTTTGAAGGCAATTTTACTTTAAATGGAGACTTTCATAGTAATGTAAAGACTGCATCATCTTATCGTGTTTTCAAAATTTTGGAAGCTTGAATGACCAAATTTTTTATATAAGAAGATTGGTCAAAAAATGATATAAGTACTTAATTAAACGACCTTCTGTCATTATTCATTATTCTTTACCTCTATCACTACGACTAGATAATCAAGGAGCAAAAGCGTGTTTTAAAGTATTGTATCTGACAAATCTGTTTGATTGATTGGTCACAAAGGTTATAATTCAGCGAGATCTGGAATAATTCCGTTGTATGAGTAAAACTTGAGGTTAAGTGTTATTCTGTTAAATTATATGTTTCTACCATTCTGTAGGCTTTTCTTCTGCTCAATGAGTAAAATAATAACCTATGATATTGAAGTTTTCCTTATGAAACTTATTTTTGCGGTCATTTTATATCTATGGACTTATAGTAAGTTGTTCGCTTGAAACTTTATTTTCTTCAGTATTTCTATGTATTTGTAGGGATGAGGACTCGTCCTTTTATTGCTTTAAAGAGCCTAAAAAGCTGCATGAATTTATCATAACACCCAACGTGACTTTCATACATTATCCTGCATTATTTTTCCTCCCCCCTGGTGGTAACGTTAACCACAGGTTAGTTCAGCTACTTTTATGTAAAAGAAATTTCTAGTTGCCTCTGAATATGACAACGAATTGTTGCACACTATGGATACAAGAGTGTTAGTTTTGCTTATTTTACAAGACGGCTTTGAGTGACAAACCAAGTTTTATTAATGTATTTGAAATCAGTGTGTGTGTGTGCAACGAAGTTCAGGCGGCTTCTTTGGTATCACACGTGCTGATTTTATAAGAAGTGCAACTCGCAAAGAATGTCAACGGACAGACAAACAGATATATTGGACACGCTGAAGGACTAAGAATAAGATTCAGAAAAATATTACAACAGTGTAAGAAAATAAATATCTTTTTACCACTTCTTCAAAACGATAAATGCTGAGTTAATTGAATAGTCGCATTCTATTCATCCGTCTTGATCTGATTGACAGTATATAATTGTTTTGTCTTCCTTTGCATTTTAAACCAAAGCTTGTGCCGAAACACAAGAAAAAAAAGTATTTGCTGTTCCGTAAATCCATTAATGTATCTAGTGACGTCAATGCAGGCGCGTAAAGAGATATCCTAGCATGTTTACAATAACAGAGTTTAAGTTTAAGCCACTCACATAATCATATATATATATATATTTCTTCTTAAAATCACTTTTTTTTTTTTTTACTCTAACCAAGCAGCATTTCCGTCTCTAACGATAACATTTACATTTATTCCATTGAATTTTCTTTTATCCGGTCTACCTACACGTATTATGGTGGCTTAAGGTGTCTACCATTAACTTGAATCTGTTTCTTGGCGTCGTATAGCATTATTCATGTTTCCACTAGTTTGAACACAGCAGATAGCATTTGCTGAGAAATCCTCCATAAAAGACAGCTGCGTTCATCTGGTTCCACCAGTTATGAGCTTGTTTCAATAAAATGAGCTTGAATTACATGTATATAGAGAATACCATAAACAAACTTATAACTGAGATAATGCAAAAGAAAGGCACGTTATGAGCGACCATGATAAACTTCTTCTGTTTCTTGTTATTTCTTAGTTTGTTTATTTTAAAACTTTATTTTTAGCCGCGGCATAATGGCTCATAGAACGGCTCTGAGTTGTTGTTGTTTTTCAAGTACAAGATTTTAGCTCATAGCTCTGTCATCTCTTGATCGATTTGAAATATAATTACAGTTTTGTACTCAGGAGGTCAATCCCTCTCGATTAATATATTTGGCCATGCTCAATGTCTCATAGATTAATTTACTCTAATTTAACAGTGTAAGACTAGAGGGAAGGCAGCTACTCATCACCACCCACAGCCAACTCTTGGACTACTCTTTACCAATGAATAGTGGGATTGACTGTCCCCACGGCTGAAAGGGCGAGCATGTTTGGTGCGACGGGGATTCGAACCTGCCACCCTCAAATTGCGAGTCGAGCGCCCTAACCACCTGGCCATGCTGGGTCCATGTTTAACAGACACAGAGAAGAAGTTATTATCTATATGAAGAAAGATTTAATGCACACAGTCAAGTAAATTGTATACCTGCAATAATGGAATATACTTAACTAAAAACCTTTACATTCTTTAAAAATTTTGCAAACTTTAAGTTGTCGAATCTATTAAACTGTTGACAGAAATCGGTTTAAGTTTCAATAAAAAAAAGTGTGTTAATAAAATATCTTCAGTGTTTGAAAATTTCTTAAAAATAGTTGATTGTATCTTCCAAATCGTTTGGTCCTCCGGTAGGACAGCGGTAAGTTTATGGACTTATAATCTTGAAATCCGACGTTCGATTCTCCGCGGTGGACACAGAAGATAACCCAACGTGGCTTTACTCTAAAATAAATAACCTTCCAAATAGTTTGATCAATATTCACCTAGTTTTGTATAAAAGTTGAATTTAAAAAACAAATGTTTCTACGTTCTTTTAACATATTTCGCATTTTAAACAGCTGTACGTCCTGAACCGTTGGTTGAAATCAAACTAAACTTTTTAAATAATAAACAGAAGAATACATTCTATTTATACAAACGGTAAGTTTATGGGCTTACAGTGCTAAAATCCGGGGTTCGATACACACTTGTTGTTCATCAAGAATGGAAAGACACACTTAAATAAGAAACCCTCAAATTATTGGAAAAAACCTTCCAAAATCCTGACTGCGCCTCCTATAAATTGCAATGAAATAAAATGTCAGTAATGCGATGAAGTTTATAACCTCTGCATTTTCAAAGAGGCGTACAAGACACGCATGCTCAGAAAGATAATGTGATATTGCATACCTAGAATAACATCATATACATACAGAAAATTGTCTCTAGAATTTAAAGTGAACGATATAATATACGTAAAAATGATCGTACTTTTTAAAAAGTGATAAAACCGAGTAATCCCAACAGTTTTCTCTAGTTTACTTTTGGGTGACATAAGAATATGCGTTTTTAATTGTATCTTCAAAACAAAAGTTTAATATTCAACCCTCGTGTGATCTTGTGTGAATTCCTAAGTTAACAAAGTCCTTTGACAATTTAAGACACACCAACTTAACAGTTTTAACAACTGAACATCAATAAGGGTAAAATGTATAAGTGTGTAACATATCAGGTATATAAACGTATAGTTAAACCTGTTACGGACTAAATTTTAGTGCACGTACAGGGAGAGATGTGATAAACAAATAAACGATAAATTGATATTTTGTCATATTTTTCATCTTTCATTAATTATATTATTGATTAGAGAATTTAAATATATATATATATATGTGCGTGTGTTGATTTAGTGATATATTTCAAAATGCAATACATACATCCTGACTGACTTAAGACTATTTTTAACTAAAAATTAAGTATGTTAATTCTGTCAGGATATCGTCTTACATCTCCTCCTCAGGTACTAGTTTTCAGTAGCTTTAAATAATATAAAAGTTTATTTTTTTATGTAAAATCACGTTTTGAATATTGCTTTCCATGACGCTCGCGGTAAAATAGCTTCGTGTTTGCTTTCCCCCAGCTCCGCAGATTTATTTACTACAGCATTCGAAATAAGTTCTGGTTCCTTTCCTCTAGGGCTCTCTAGAGATGAAGAACGGGGGTTTGGGTTGCCTGGTCCCTGATATAAACTTCGTTGAAATTGGTTTAGCAGAAAATCAATGTTCCCATAAAGGTGTTTATATTCAAAAGATATATACATGATTGATATCACCACCTTTAACTTGGGAATAAACAACGACGTAAGACGTACACGTAGCTGACTAACGCTTTTTTCCTCTAGTGGGAGCTGTTGGAAGTAATGGACGTAATATTTTTTGTATTCTGAGACACAGGGATTACAAATGCTTGTTTCTGTAGATTATAAGATTTTTGTGGATAAGATAAATGTTATTTTGCTATTATCAGTGTTGAATGAAGAGAGTATTTACTTTTCGTTAGACTAGTTAAGTTTGTTTATCTGTTTGTTGTTAAGCACAAAGCTACACAAAGGTCTATCTGTGCTGTGCCCACAGCGACTATCGAAATCCGATTTTTAGCGTTATGAGCCCCAAGATTTACTGCTGAGCCAAAAGGGGAGGCGATTAATTCAAATACGACACCTTGACGTTTTATAATTGCAAGTACAGCTATACTTAAATCTACGACATTAGGCTTAATGCAGAGTGTTAAGTACATCATTAAAGTCCATGTCGTCACGCCTAGTCATGCTCTAACTGAAGACCATGCATCTTGAAAATATTCCTGAAGCATAGTTTCCATCATACTGCTTTCATGTCCAAAGCATATTACTCCTTCTTCCATGCATGCTACCCCCCCCCCCCAATGGTATGTCTGCAGACTTAACAACGCCAGAAACCGGGTTTCGATACCCGTGGTGACCAGAACACAGATGGTCCATTGTGTAGTTTTGTGCTTCACTTCGAACAAACAAACAAACAAGCCATGCATACTTTTCACAATCCATATTGTGTACAATGATAACGATTTACCAGCATCCTTTTCAAAAGTCCGATCACACAGGATCGATTTCATCGGTATGTTTTCGTACGGAATAATATCAATACCCGTTTCTTTTTCCAGCTGCTGAGTTGAGCGACGAACGGGAGGTGTGACTAGAAGCCATGCTTTGGTGAAACCATATTATTTTGGCCTCGTTTCCAGACGGAGATCCTTCTTGATATGTTGCATACTGTTGCCCGAGACCCGTGAATGGCTTTGGCCACTGGCCTTTGTGTTCTTGGATTCTCACCTGTTACAAAACGCCGCACTTTGCTTACTGGTTTATAGCTTGTCGCAGATTTCTTTCTGGAGATAATGGTGCCCCAGGTTGTTCCATATTCTATTGTTGTCCAATGCCATTAAGTAATAGGGGATAACATCCCTAATTTTGAAATTATAGCCTAGAGGGAAGGCAACTAATCTTCTCCGCCCACCGCCAACTCTTGGGCTACTCTTTTACCAATGAATAATGGGATTGACGGCCACATTATAACGCTCCCGCAACAGAAAGGACGGCGACTGGTGTCGATCCCGCAATCCACAGCTTTAACCTTTAGCCTATGCAAGGCCTTGGTCAATTTGACAAATATTTGTCAAATGGCTATTAACTATAACAAGCGCAAAGTGATGAATTTGGGTTATCATAATTTGAATCATACGTTTAACGTAGATGGGAACGCAATTGTTAGCCTGATTGAAAAACATGATCTTGGCATAGCTATTGATAAGTCATTCAAATGATCCCTTTTGCTAGCAGCAAAGCTAATAGAACTATAGTATGTATTCACAGACATATTGATTACAATGCAAAAAGTTTTAATTATCTTTTTATACAAATCACTTAGAACGCTATGTGCAGTTTTCATCTCCTTATCTAAAGAAGCAAAGTTGCTTATTAGAAAGGGTTTAGAGGAGGAATGATTGGATGATTTTGGGGACGGAATGTTAACTTATTAGGAAAATATTAATATCTCTTAACTTATTTGGTGTTAAGAGAAGAAGAGTAATAGCTGATCTTGTTGAAGTTTACAATATTATCTTGGGGATCAATAGGATTAAAGCCTTTGAATTATTTGTGCTTATTCTCAAGATGATACAAATATAAGATTTGGAAAAGACAGGTGACGGTTCAGTTAAGACAGTTTTATTTTTCTAGCTTCGTGATTGGCTAATGGAATGAGTTTCCATTAGTTATTGTGGAGGTAAGCACTTTACGGGAGTTTAGAGGGGAATCAACGATTTCTTGAATAAAAAAAAGGTAGGTATATATTTTTACTTTCATCAAGGATAGGTGTACAAAAACAGCCTTAAACGACCAAAGCGCCCCTTGTTGTTCATACATTATATTATTGCAAGACATAAAAACCAATCTTTTCAACCTAGTTAGTGCAAGAAGTCTATATTTTATTTGACACGCTTTTACCTGAATTGTGTCAACTTAATGATGATTTAGAAACTTATAGAAAATTATGAATTTAATAATTATTGGAGACACAAACTAATTAAATCCTTGCAATTAGCCTTTTATACTGGTTACAGCTTAACAAAATAATTTGCTGGAATTTAACTACTTCTAGAAATTAAAGAGGTTAGATATCTTAGGTTAATCACAATTCCAGGTTTGCTTACCTTCTGATCTAACATTTTTATAGGGGATCCTTGGGTCCAACTTTTGATTTAACAGTTATGTTCAATTCGTTGGCTAACTTACTAGGCCCAAGTTTAAACAGTATGTTAACACTAAAACAGTTGCCTAACTCACTAAGCCTACATGTCTAAACTCTAAAATAGTAGCCTAAGTTACTATTTTTTTTCCTAATTCTTATCGAATTACCCACAAAAAAAGACGATTATGAATCATCCTTTAATTATCTTCTTTGTTACAATCATCCGTTGTCTAACAAATCTTTCTCATAAGTTTGTAATATTCGCTATTACTTTAGCGCTTTCCTTGCTATCGATAAAAATTCTAGCTCACAAGACGACTATCGGCCAAACTAGTAATACATTATTAAAAAAAGCACTCGAAAAACATTTATATTACAGAACAACATAATCTCTTTCTTCTTTTTTTTTTGAAATTTCTTTTCATAAACCATTAACTCATGCTATTGCATAACAAACTTTGATTTTAATCACTTCTTATTCATTAGCGATAATTGAGTATTTGAACTTGAAAACTTATGTATATGTATTGTAATTTAAAGATCCCAGTAAAATCCAACCGAAACATAAAAATATTCAGCTAATTTGGCCGACATTTTACGGTAAACAGAGTGACTGACATTCGTTGAAGTTGAATAAAATAAGGCGTCGACAGAAGACTGACGCATACTTCTTATACACATAAACGATCAATAATACGGCACTCTACCTATCTGCCCATCTATTATGTTCCATATTTTCATAAAACTCGTGTTATTAACATAAAACATATTTCATATTATATAGGGTTTGTTAGTCATTCAACAGTGATGTTATTTCTGAATCAGCGAAGAATGTTAATAGATTTAACTTAAAATAACATTAAGATAGTTGTCATATCGAAAACCTATTGGCCTCAGGGGCTAAAGTAAAGCTAGACTCCTTGAATTTTAATGCATACTTAGAACATCCATCAATATTTCTGGGTTAACTTTAGGTAAAAACTTACAGTTAATGTAGGGTGGGCTGGAGTACTATAAAAAGAACTGAACAGTCATTTACAATCTAATATGTACCATAATTCATCATAACAAATCTCTAACGCCACATGCCTTTTCATTATTTCGGTACATTTAAATACTGATAGTTGTCGCGAGCTCGTGTGTTTATACGTATGCCAAAGTGTGTGACAAAAACAACTTTTCTTATGCCCTATTAAAATTCACTTCGTGTGGTAACAAGTGGAAAGAGCATCCAACATAAAAAGATCCAATTTATAACACCGTTGATCCAGAGAGACTTCGTTCCCTTTGCTTACTTTAACAAACTTTAAACGTCATACGTATCGTTGTATATTTTATTGTTTTATAAGAATATAGTTATTTTGATACAATGGAAATGTAAAAGAATAACGTTAATTTTGTTTTCAGGTTTCATTGCTTGTAAAATATTTATTCGGCAATATATTGCTGCACCATATAAGTTTCTTAAAAGTCTATATTTCAGTCTGCAAATTCCTCTTAGTAAATATATTCCAATGATTACATATATGTAAGATGTTACTATATCTATGTTCTGCTATGAATCTTAATTAAACGTCAGGTCAGTGACCACTTGTGTTCAAATATAGCAGTCACTAATTTTGAGCTATTGGTCAGAAGGAGAGCAGCGAAGCAATAACACCAGTCACCTTAAGAGCTCTCTCTGGCTCTTTAAACTGAATAACGGATTTAACTATCAACTTTATAACGGCCTCCACTCTCCGGCTGTTTAAACTGAATAACGGATTTAACTGTCAATTTTATAACGGCCTTCTCTCTCCGGTTCTTTAAAGTGAATAACGGATTTAACCATCAATTTTATAACATGGTTCTGTAGTCTAGCACGCTAACCAATTTTTATAACATGGATCCATAGTTTTATGAAGGACACTTTTGATAATATTTAAACTTTTTAGAACTATAATCTCTAAATTTTAACATTCTTTCGCGTTTAACCTCTTTGTTCACGTGATACATGTTCAAAAATTGATTTTGAATAAACATTCGACTTGGTATCCTTTACATAAAATTAATTTGTATTTTTGCAGAGCCAACAAATGGTTCACATTTTAAATATTGGTTAGATCAACAGTAGTTCAGGACACCTTTGTTCTGTACGGCAACTTAGTCTATCTAAGTCATACCTGAACCTTTGCCGCACTACAGCTAATCTAATCAACTGAAAGACATTTTCCTGTCATGACACACCTAACTTATGCCCCTGAAATACATCAGCAAAAGCTTGCAACCTCTGTGTTCCTTTTCTACACCACACGTAATCTAAATCTTTAAAACATATCAATAAAAGCGCATGGCCTCCACTTGTCAAGTCGCACTTAATCCAAGCCTAAAATATATAAACAAAATCCTGCGCCCCTCTAACGTGGGTCGTACCACATCTAATCTAATTCCCTGCAAATATATCAATAAAAACTCACGATATCTTTAAACCTGCTAGTATATGCCATATTCTTTTATTGGGGCTCCTCAGTGGCTCAACGGTAAGTCTGAAGGCTTATAACATTAGAAATCAGGTTTAGATACCAGTGGTGGGCACAATGCATATAGCCTAATATGTGGCTTTGCGAATCTTTCAGTGAGAAAAGGTGTTTTAAGAAGAGCAAATGAAAGACAGAGCAATTTCAACATGATTAACATGAAATGGAGTATTTTACGAATTATTTTATGGATAATTCTGCGTTTTATCAACCTCTGAAATTTACGAAACATTTAAGAAAGATACATTAATTTCGACTGTTATTCTGGTATTTTGTGTTTGTTTCATGTAATGACACTATCATTGTTATTGTTATTCTGGTATTTGTTTTTTTCATGTAATGACACTATTATAGTTTTTGTTATTCTGGTATTTTGTGTTTGTTTCATGTAATGACACTATTATTGTTATTGTTATTCTGGTATTTGGTTTGTTTCATGTAATGACACTATTATAGTTTTTGTTATTCTGGTATTTGGTTTGTTTGTTTCATGTAATGACACTATTATTGTTATTGTTATTCTGGTATTTGGTTTGTTTGTTTCATGTAATGACACTATTATTGTTATTGTTATTCTAGTATTTTGTTTGTTTCATGTAATGACACTATTATTGTTATTGTTATTCTGGTATTTGGTTTGTTTGTTTCATGTAATGACACTATTATTGTTATTGTTATTCTAGTATTTTGTTTGTTTCATGTAATGACACTATTATTGTTATTGTTATTCTAGTATTTTGTTTGTTT
>NW_013674303.1:0-3821 GCF_000517525.1 Limulus polyphemus | reverse complement strand
TTCAGGATACACAAAAACTGAGTATCATTATATTATAATTCATAAAGAATAATATGGATATACTTCTCATATATGTGTGTGTACATAAATCACCATTAATTGTTACCAAAGTTTTTACATTATAGCTCAAACCCCTAATTTTTCAAATACAGAAAGGTTCAGTCAGTCGTTGTTATCTTAAGAGTACTTTCAGTACGAAGCCTCAGGCTTGTTAAACCTAACTCAAAGTAAACAGATCATTGCCATTTCTATGTAGCTAACTACTTGGCAGGATTTTTCTCTACATCCTCTGTTATTTCTTTCTTAGGTTAGCTTCTCCTAGACAAACTTTGCATAAATGTTAGATCTTGATAAATCTGAAATATACGTGCAAAGTGAATAGAATTTAAAGTAGTGTAAATACGTTTGAATTATGTTGGCGTTGAACACATAATATGGAAATTTTTTTATTATGCACAAAAACAATCATCATTCGTCTTAGAACATGTTTAACTCTTCACTGTTTGTTTGTTGTGAAGCGCATAGCTACCAAGAAAAACGCACCAGAGAAATTACAAGTTATATTAACTCAAAAAAAAAAGATCCTATCTGGAGTCCTATCAGCTTCTTAAATACATTTTTAAAATTATTTATGCACCATGTTGTTTGAGGTCCCCGATAACAAACAGACACGTACAAAATACTGTCATTGTTAAAGTAATTTCACAACTTAATGCTGGAATCTTTTAAGTATTTTACACAGAAAATGAGTGATTCCATCCTATTTGTTTTGGCCAGATCTTTACGCGGAGTGGTGTAACAGAGAAAAAAAAACGTAAAATTACTCAATACCATGCACTATGTGGTCCCCAATGGTATAAAATGGTATAATGGTAGTGAACGGTATTAAAAAAAAGACGGTAATTGGAAGGTTAAAAGTCCTTTTTTAAACTCAACGTTTTCACACAATGGCGCATTAATGTAGACGCATTTCTATCCCACACACATATATTTTCGAGGGTAAAACTGAATAACAAAGTACTAGCATCAACTTAACAACAAAGTATAGACAATAGATAAACGGTAAAATAATATACTGAAATAAATAAATAACGTTTCTACAATAACAATGCATGTTCCCTAACAGCGCATATTTCAATCACAGAATTCGGTTACTCAATGCTTCTTTTTCCTTTGAATACTTCTTTATCTTTGCTATAAAAAAAAAAAAGAAGAACCATGTGGCGGTTGCTTATTTTCGGTAGATGTAAAATCAACAATTATAGCTGCCTTAGTCTTCATGTGATTTGTAATACGATTGAGGTTATTTTTACCACAACTCATTGGAAATTCAGGACACACAAGTAAATCTTTATCCTTCGTTTTCAGACTCTACCATGTATTAGTTCTTACTTTCACTTTAATTAACTGTCAATCGATGAGAACGTAGTGTCTTCTCGTTTAATTAAATACCTATATGTCTAATATTCTGCTGAAGAGCAGAGATGGGGAGATTATGTACCTTCTATATATATTCGAAGTGATGAAGAAGGTTCTTCTTAGAAACCGGAGTTAGCTAATTTAGATAGATATTGATGCCGGAAAACAAAAAATAACATTAGTAGCATCCATATGAGTTTTCAGATATATATGACAATTTATTTGACACCAAATAGGTGTGTGTGTGAGAGAGAGAGATAGAGAAAAGACGTTAAGTTCGAATAATTTCAAAGTATATGTGCTTTAAGGATATATATATTACACAGTTTTAAACTTTCCCAAAAGTGTGGGATCAGTACTTATGAAAAACATACTATTTTTAGTAATATATATATATCCTTTACACATTAAGGCACGTCTTCAAAAATTAACAGGTTATAAACACGAAATTCTTACAGTGAAAATTGAATTATAGTTTACAAACAGGGTAGTATCATTGTATACCATCATATAATGCAGTTAATATTATCTGAGGACCAGTTACCTACTTAGAGCAAAACTAAAAATAAACTTGGTAAAGAAAGCAGCTAATTAAATATACTTTAGTTGAGCTCATACTTCTAAAGATTAGAATTCATTGTTTCATCAGCTGTTAACGATATTTTCGGCCTTAAATCCAATAATATCTCACAAGATTTGGTCAGCTTAGGAAATCCATATAAAAAGCTTATAATGAAAACCATCTCTATAACAAAAAGTATAATAGTTAATAAATTGAGCTAATAAATATATATTAAACGTTCTAACCGATACTGTTAACGAGTATACCTCATTTACGGAAAAGACCAAAAATAATGAGCTTTAAGTATTGTCAACGGCTATTTAGACTAAGAAAAGATTACGTTTTCTAGAACTTAGTAAATACATTATGGACGTTAAAGTTTACACAGTAGGTGTTTGTTTGTTTCTTCACAGACGAGTGAGTAAGACAGTTTAGTACTGCTTAAGAAAGTATCCAACTATGACGAGTTATTAAGACAATTAAGTACTGCTTAAGAAAGTATCCAACTATGACGAGTTATTAAGACAATTAAGTACTACTGAAAAAAGTATCCAACTATGACGAGCTATTAAGACAGTTAAGTACTACTGAAAAAAGTATCCAACTATGACGAGCTATTAAGACAGTTAAGTACTACTGAAAAAAGTATCCAACTATGACGAGCTATTAAGACAGTTAAGTACTACTGAAAAAAGTATCCAACTATGACGAGCTATTAAGGCAGTTAAGTACTACTGAAGAAAGTATCCAACTATGACGAGCTATTAAGACAGCTAAAGTGAATGAGAGATTGAGAATAATTGCAAAAATTAAACGATCACGAGAAATATGATATGTCTATTCTAAAGTCTGTAGTTACGGCGAGTTCACAATATTAAAGGCTTTAATACTGAAACATCAATGTTAAGAGAAGTGATTCATAATTAGGTAACGTTAAGGAGATAGTGAAATTAAACACAGTTCTGCTGCTGTAAAGATTATTAACCCTTACAACAACAGAACTGTGTTTAACTTCGGTATCGCTTTAACGTTAACTTCATAACTTTTACAACAGAACTGTGTTTAACTTCGCTATCCCCTTAACGTTACCTTCAAATTGTCACCAAGTTAGCGATATTTTAAAATCGCTACTAATATCATGGTCTCAGTCCTATTATTGGTGTACGTATGTAAAATTGTGACCAAGTTAGCGATATTTTAAATAAATTGCTAGTGAAAGTTATTACGGAGTTACTTCATTTTTAATCTAGAAAGTAGTAATCTGTTCGTTATCCATAATCAATGTAAATGACCAACAACATTACATAGGTTAAGGTAAGCTTTATGTTTATTGTGCCCACTATACATCTCAAATAGACTACAGGAGGCAGACTTAGAATAAAACACAAAAGTTGGTTATAGATTATTTAACTTATATGCTGAGGTCTGCATGAGGAGTACATACGTCAATAATAAGACTGAGACCATTATATTAGTAGCGACTTTAAAATATCGCTAACTTGGTGACAATTTTACATACGTACACCAATAATAAGACTGAGACCATTATATTAGTAGCGACTTTAAAATATCACTAACTTGGTGACAATTTTACATACGTACACCAATAAAAAGACTGAGACCATTATATTAGTAGCGATTTTAAAATATCGCTAACTTGGTGACAATTTTACATACGTACACCAATAATAAGACTGAGACCATTATATTAGTAGCGACTTTAAAATATCACTAACTTGGTGACAATTTTACATATGTACACCAATAATAGGACTGAGACCATTATATTAGTAGCGATTTTAAAATATCGCTAACTTGGTGACAATTTTACATACGTACA
>NW_013674302.1:27136-29880 GCF_000517525.1 Limulus polyphemus | reverse complement strand
CCCCAAACTCGAGCTGGAAACAAGTACATTTGTGTGCTGATGGATTATTTCACCAAGTGGCCTGAGGCATATGCAATATCAAATCAGGTTATTAGTGATTTCTTTTTCAGATTTGGTATGCCACACGAACTGCATTTTGATCAAGGCCGTAATTTTGAATGTTACAAGTTATTTGGCATATGAAAGACCAGCACAACGCCACTTCACTTCATTGGGATGGTAGAAAAGTACAACTGGACACTGGGACAGGAATTGACAAAGTTTTGTAATAGCCACCAAGATGACTGGGATGTCTTACTCCCTCCACTGTTGGTGACCTATAGGACAGCAGAGCATGAAACTACTGGATACACTCCAGCAAAGTTGGTGTTTGGTCGGGAACTTCGGTTGCCAGTGAATCTGTTGACAGGATGCCCACCTTATGAAGAGTTGCCTGAAAATGTGTCAGAATTCGTGAAAGTATTATCGGAAAGGATGGATAATATTCACCATCAAGTGCGTTCAAACTTGAAAACGTCTGCTGATTCGATAAAGTTATGTTATGATAAGAGATCTACTGAAGTCAGCTTTGTACCAGGAGACAAGATGTGGTTGTATAATCCCAGGAAGACCAAAGGGGAGTCTCTTGAGTTGTCTTCTCCATGGGAAGGCCCATATGACATAGTGGATCGTCTCTCAGACGTGACTTTCGGGATAAAATGTGGTCGGCGAGGTAAGCCAAAAGTGGTGCATGCCAACAAGCTTTGTTGTCATCACGGTCCAGGACATTTCAGTTGGGAAGAAGTGAACAACGGAACAAATGACATTGATGAAGACGTGTCATCTAAAAATGCCATGGCGAAGAAGAAACTCTACTCGGTTTTGAGAAGCCCTTGATGAAGTTACTAACACTGATGTGACTGTTACCGATAATAGGACAATTCCCGATGGAGCAGATGAACCCCATATGAAGCAGAAGCTAACGAGATGGAGACCAGTACGGAAGAAGATTCATCCTGTAAAATTAAGAGACTTTGTTGAATCTTAATTCTTGTGTTTGTAAATTCTGTACATTTAATTAAGTTATTGTTAATTATCTATTGGTTTAATGTAAGTGGCTATTGTTCGGGACGAACAATACTAAGGAAGGGGCAGTGTTACGACAGCAGAAGTCGCGCAATGCTGGGAGCATGCGCTGGAGTTCTAGAAAGATCAAGGAACCTATCGAACGTCCTAGCGTTCGCTAGATGCGCTCTTTTATAGTATATAAGCCGGAAAATAAAGTGACGGCAATAATAGAATTGCAGACAGCAAATAATCGAGTCAAGCGGTAAGTAAAGTGCGTGAATCGTTGTGAAGTCTAACGTGTGTTGAAGTTAAAGTGCCTGTGGAAATTAAGTGTATTGCAAAGATGAATTGAGAAAGAATTAACTAGTTTTATTCAAGAAAGGACTTGTATCGCTTAAGTTTTTCGGAAAGAATTTTTACGGAAAATTAACAAACGAACACAGAGACGTAACAATATAATAGGCCTAAGAATTTGGCGGACGTAGCAATATGGAGAAATGTTCCGATCATATATAGTTTTGGTGGGTCTTTTTTATGCTTGGTTAATTTGGTAAAGACCACCAGTTGATTTTTCGGTATGTTAATTTTAATTCAGCATTTTTGGTAATATTCAATTATTCTGTTTAGTTGTGGCTGTAAATTTGTAGTTGCTATAGATGAGGTGGGGTCACTGTTCCAGACTGTTACGTCATCAGTGAACTGTGAGGAGTATCCGTGATTTGAATCTTTCAGAGGCACGTTATTGATATACAGGATGAAGAGAATAGAGCCAACTACCCCTCTCTGAGAGATGCTTGTCTCCGGATTAAATAACTCGGAGAAGATTCCCTCAACATTTATTCTGCATTTTCTGTTTTCCAAAATGTTTGAGAGCCAGCGAATAATACCGCGCGGCAATTCCATTTCTGACATTCGGAATCTGAGACCGTTGTTATGCCATACAGCGTTGAATGCTTTCTCGATATCAAGAAAGCATGCGACAGTGCATTCTGTTTTGTTAGAACTGTCTACTATGGATTCAGTTAGTTTGAAAACAATGACTAAGAGTTTGTTTTGTTGAATTTCGCACAAAGCTACTCGAGAGCTATCTGCGTTAGCCGTCCCTAATTTTAAAAATCAACACTACCCAAAATAACTTTTTTTACCAACGAATAGTGGGACTGACCATAACATTATAATGCCGCCACGGTTGAAAGGGTGAACATGTTCAGTGACGCGATTTGCATACTGGGAATCGAGTGCCCTGACCAACAGGGAAAAGGAAAAATTGTTTCAAATAAAATGTGTAAAAATGTAATTCTACAAATTACATTGGATTTTTCTCTCTCCTAATATCACTGTTTTCAAGTTACAGTTCCAATTGGTTCAGCCTGTGTTTGTTACAGCGACTATAATGTTATAGGATTATTAACTATTGCATTCCGTTTAATCTGTTGGACAAAAAACACAATTAACATAAAAGCTGGAGAAAATTTCCTTTTTTTTTGTCTATATGCTTAACCTTTAAAATTTAAAGAGTCTCATCACCTCACCCTAAAGTCTTCTTTCTTAAAATGGCCCGGCATGGCCAGGTGGTTAGGGCGCTCGACTCGCAGTCTGCGGGTTGCGGGTTCGAATCCCCGTCACACCAAACATGCTCGCCCTTTCAGCCGTGGGGGCGTTATAATGTGACGGACAATCCCACTATTCGTTAGGAA
>NW_013674302.1:25157-26136 GCF_000517525.1 Limulus polyphemus | reverse complement strand
CACACACTTTATATTACCGTCACTACTGCTCGCTTGACTCAATTATCTCTCTTTATATCTATCTATCTGCAATTCACATCTCGCTTTATTTGCCGAGCTTATATACTAAAAATGAGGGCGCCTGGAACAGACTAGAGTTGCCCGGACAATTCACGATCCTTCGAGAATCTCACCACGTGTTACCAGCGTCACGTGACTTCCGCTCTCGTAACAATATAAAATGGAAACCCGATGAAGGGCTGTTGCCCGAAATGTTGTCTTCGTGCTTTATTAATAGGATTATTTTAATTTGGCGAGATTTTCTCCATTAATTTATATTCTATTTTACTGAAATACGTAAGTTTACTTGTCTTAGGCCTGACATTAGTTAAGCCATTATTAAATACGGCTTTTATACGACTGCTTGTTTTAGAGCAAAGCGATATTGGACTCCCTGCTGTGTCCACCGCGGGGAATCGAACCCCAAATTTCTAGCGTTGTAAGTACGTAAACTTATCACTGTCCCCCGAAGACCCTATAATTGATAGAGATAAATTAAAACTGTAACTTGTGTTACGTTTTTTTTTTTTGCTTTAGATTAGTTAGGGCTAAACTTTACCGTACTTAATAATATCATTAATTAAAGTTATAATGTTATTCTACGACCTAACTACGTTAGACCTTTTTGAAAACTTTGATGAAGTTTTAACATTTTGTTGTACAAAATGTCTACTAAAGTATATTTACATCCACCTTTTGTTTACATTCGTTGAAATAAAGTGCGTGCGCATGCGCATTTAGATAGTGAGGTGTGCGCGCATTTTCAGGACAGACAAAACTGAGTATTATTATAATAGGTGTTTTAGTCTATTTCGAATTTAAAAATCAATATCCCACAAGTTTCGTAGACACTTTGATACGGCGGTGTTTTAATGTTTCTGTTCTTACTGTGTGTATATGTTTATATATTTTCCAGTTGATTTGTTTGTATTGAATTTCG
>NW_013674302.1:21225-24528 GCF_000517525.1 Limulus polyphemus | reverse complement strand
GAGTCGAGCGCCCTAACCACATGACCATGTCGGGCCAATTGCAGTTGATCTATCTGATTTTCTTTTCTGACAGTATACAAACTGTACTACTTTTTTGATGTCTGCTAGCATAAATATAAATTATATACACACCTATGCCTACAAGTGTCCAGCATTATAACATTTCATACATACTAAAAATACATTAGAAGCAAATCATTTGAACAACGAAGAAGCAATTTTTTGTGATCGTACAATACCTCACAAAATTACTTCGAATTCGTGAAATCACACTTTTTATATGTCTGAAATGCTTGATAAGCACAAAAACCCAGACAAGAAAAATGCAATTTGATTTCCAACTTGTTACCTTGAAGATAGACACGTGTAGAGTATGTAGAATCTTGGAACAAACGAAGTCTGCACTTTCTCTGATGGAGAAATCTATTTTGCATTTTGATTATCTTCCTTCAACAGAGATATGCGTTATGTCTATGCCTTTCTTCTTTTTCTCAAGAGCTGGAAGAACTAGGTTCGGCGCTTAGTTTGTGGCAATAAGCACAAAAACGGCTACTTTGTCGCTTGTCTTTTTTTCTGTCAAATCGACTGATGAAATTTGAAATCTTTTCATACCGCAAAGATTAAAAAATTCCATCAGTTCTGAGTAGAAGAATGCGACTAGTATAATACCCATGAGGATACTGCCTAACTTATAATATTTCTGAAGTAAAGCATATATACATATGTAGGCATAACAAGTGAGGGCGCTGCAGTTCCCATGTCGGGAAAATCATATTTGACAGAAAAAAGAAAAAGAACAAAAACTAGTTTGTGAAAAATACTATGTTTTCACCAATTTTTATGAAATCGTAATCACGCTAACACAATATTTGAGTAATCTGTTGAAAGTAAGACAAAAACAGAAATAATTATATATAAACGTCATTACTGCACTTTGTTTGCGTTAGTTCGTTAAATTTATTCAAAAACGCCTTTCTCAGAAAAAAAAGATAAAGAATGTCAAATATATTATTTGTGAGTAAAATTAGTATGATTTTCTGACACCACTGGCATTGTACAAGTTTGAAGACGAAGTTGCTAACGAAGCACTCCTTAATGAGGTTAGGGTTAGCTGTATGATTGATAAGCTTATAAAAAGTGTTCCTGGCGTATATTCTGATTTTTTCATGACTAAAATGTATCTCACTCTTGATGCTTGTGCGATAAGGGAAATATTATTTTCTGTCTCCCTCCCCATCAATTTTGACTTAATTTCTACGCCTACGTGTATATGCTCGTGGCATTGAGTAATGTAACACATATTGGGGATGCAGGAATGACAGGTAAATACGGCATATGTCCATACTGATTTTGCTTAACCCTGTTCTCTATGTAGTTATATATATATATTTTTCATCTCATTTGAACTTAACTTGATTTTGACGCTGTCTTTCAAAACTCGTTTCGAGAAAAGTCAAGTTATCTGGAGAGCATTTACAAGCGTCGTGATGATGTAATGTGTACGTCATCCAGGAACGATTATCTGTGAAGATCTCGATAGACAGTGTTAAGATTAATGGTTGCTGAGAATTTCAATTTCTTTTTCTGTATTATAAAGTTATTTTCTAATTAATGAAAGATAGGATTAAAATTTAAGTAATTGCATCACGAAATGATTTATTTCTATCCTTTTAATAGAATTTGAAAAACAAAGAGAAACATGAAATTGTACATAACACTCACGCTTATATCTTGTATCGGAGTATTTTTGGTAACATTCACACAAGGGCGAATTGGTGATAAAAAACGGCTCGGGAAAATTATTTTTATAACAGTTCTCCAATAGGTCGGGGGAGGGGGGAACGCATTTTCGGGGAAAAAAGGCAGATTACTGAAGTTAATGCTACATAGCCTATAATATATACTTGCACTAATTCTGTACATACGGTTCACAAATTAAATAAAAGTACATTGTGCAAAATTTTTCCTTCACAATCCAACGTTTATTATATTTACTACCTGCCTTAGTAAAGTATTGTTACGACAGCGGAAGTCACGTGAGGCTAGTAACACGCCATGATTCTAGAAAGATCATGTCCGTTCGTGAAGCCTCGAGTGTTCTCTATTTCGTATATATAAGACCAGCGAGAAGTGACGGCATAAATATATGAATAATTGCAGATTTAAGAGATAGTGCGTGAATCGTTCGTTGTGATTTATAGCGTGTGTTTAAGTTAAAGTGACTGTGGAAATTAAGTGTATTGCAAAGTTGAATTGAGAAAGAATTAACTAGTTTTCATTAAGAAAGGACTTGTATCGTAACAGTATAAACCTATTAAAAGGAAAATTGCCACTCGATTAAGTCCGATCCAACTAGTGTTAAAATACAATTAAGTCCGATTCGAATAGTGTTAAAAAACAATTAAGCCCGATTCAAATAGTTTTAAAAATAATTATGCCCGATTCAAATATTGTTAAAAAACAATTAAGCCTGATTCAAATAATGTTAAAAAAATTAAACCCGGTTCAAATAGTATTAAACACAATTAAGCCCGATTCAAATAGTGTTAAAAAACAATTAAGCCCAATTCAAATAGTGTTAAAAATAATTATGCCCGATTCAAATAGTGTTAAAAAACAATTAAGCCCGATTCAAATAATGTTAAAAAATTAAGCCCAATTCAAATAGTGTTAAAAGATAATTATGCCCGATTCAAATAGTGTTAAAAAACGTTTAAGTCCGATTCAAATAGTGTTAAAAACAATTAAGCCCGGTTCAAATAGTGTTAAAATAACAATTAAGCCCGATTCAAACAGTGTTAAAAATAATTATACTTGATTCAAATAGTGTTAAAAAACAATTAAGCCCGGTTCAAATAGTGTTAAAATAACAATTAAGCCCGATTCACACAGTGTTAAAAATAATTATACTTGATTCAAATAGTGTTAAAAACAGTTAAGCCCGATTCAAATGCCCCCCCCCCCTCAGTGGCACAGCGGTATGTCTGCGGACTTACATCGCTAGAAACAGGGTTTCGATACCGTTGGGTCAACCACTATTCCGAGGTTATGAAGTATCCAAGCTAATTTCAATATTGCACCGAAATGAAGGTTTATTTTGAGATAATTTAATTAAATATTTCAATCCATTCGTGTTATTCATAATTGAAGAAAAGATATTTGATTGTTGCCATCTTACGCCTTTTAATGAAGATGTGAACATTGACAGGGAAATAATATACTAGCCAATGCTCGGCGAGAGGTTTTCGTTTATAAATATTTGTTGTTGTTCTCGACTTGACTTTTATTTTATTACGTGGTCTC
>NW_013674302.1:11798-20225 GCF_000517525.1 Limulus polyphemus | reverse complement strand
GCAATTTTTTCAATGACCCCAGACCCCCCGGGAATTTTTCAAATACCCAATCCGCCCCTGATTCTTATTGTTCAGTGGTTTAGAAAGATATACAATAAAACCTTTGAAATTTTTCATATCATGAAATGTGTGTTCTACTCTCAAGAGTAAAGTTAACTTTCAGTGGCTAACTAGACCATCGTGACCTGTTGGGTCAACCACTATTCCGAGGTTATGAAGTATCCAAGCTAATTTCAATATTGCACCGAAATGAAGGTTTATTTTGAGATAATTTAATTAAATATTTCAATCCATTCGTGTTATTCATAATTGAAGAAAAGATATTTGATTGTTGCCATCTTACGCCTTTTAATGAAGATAGGAACATTGACAGGGAAATAATATAATAGCCAATGCTAGGCGAGAGGTTTTCGTTTATAAAATGTTGTTGTTGTTCTCGACTTGACTTTTATTTTATTACGTGGTCTCCATAGTTACTATTTGCAAATAGTTAATAATACTGTAGGTCCATTTTATTGTTGTTCTTTCTATGCACCGTTATAACACATTTTCATCTCACCATTTAATTTCTGTTGTGCATATATTGTCGCATAAACGAAGTTTTATAATAATGGAATGTACGAAAAGTGACCCAAAAAACGGGGCTAACTCAGTAACCCTTGGCCCGTTTTTAATAAAACTTGTTTTATTCTGTTTCTAATCTCATTTTTATTCTCATTTCATTACAAATATGGTGGTATTATGCGCCATTTTTGCTGTATTTAATTACAGACAAGCACACACACAAAAAATCTCAGAGTTTTAGTAGTATATAGATGGGTCGTGCTGAGCCTCTTAGAATTTTCTCTTCGCATTAGCAATATAAATTAACTTTACTGTTTATGCTGGTAATGTTAGTTTTTTCAGTTATTGAGCGCAAGATTATTACGTTTATTCTAATACTAGATTCAAAGTTTAAAGATTTAAAACCCAATGGTCTGTGATACGAATGATGGAGAAAGAATTCTTGTAGACGGCCTTTGGATTATACAGGGGGTTGAGTAAGTTGTATTAAAATAATTCTGAATATGCAAACCAGAAAATCACGTGACAACCAAAGCCAATATAATGTGGTGAGATAGCATATAAATAGTGTGTTGCTGCTACCAAAAAATAAAATAAAAAACAGCGTTTTTGGGCAGTGTATGTAGCAACCCTCTCCGACACAAAAGTATTATACAATCAGAGCATAAAGATGTGTTCAAGCACAGGAAAAGAGAAGTAGGATCAACTTAGGTAATATCTGCTGCCATCTGGTTGTCTTCCATCTATTCCGCAGTTCCAAACTAGGGACAGCTATGACTGAATTACAGGGATCTCTGGCCTGGCTGTTGTGTGTATAAAGTATCGTTCAGGTGAATTTTGTTTATTTGTAATTAAGCACAAAGCTGCACAATGAGCTATCCGTGTTCTGCCCACCACTGGTATCGAAACCCGGTTTCTAGCGTTGCTTCGTAATGTAGTGACTCGCAATTTCATAATTATTGGGCAACAGAATGTGTTGTTATATCAGATAATGTGTTGTTTACAGATAATGATTAACATTTCTAGAGAGTATTTATTTAAATAAACTAAAATAAATAGTTTAAATATATTTAGCATTAAATACGTAAATGACAACTACAATACCCCCAGTGGCATGGCGGTATGTCTGCGCACTTACAACGCTAGAACACGGGTTTCGATACCAGTGATGGGAAGAGCACAGATAGCCAGTTGTGTAGCTTTGTGCTTAACTTCAAACAAACAGACAACCACAAAACGAATGTACTTGTAACATTTTAGCGTTCATCATAATAGTTTAAAAATTGACCCATTTAATGTTTGTACTGCATTGTTTCTTGGTGTTTTTGTAAGAATGTACAAGGAAAATGTCGTTTTAGTCTTTATGTGTCACCAGGTGTCGTCACACCAACTACGTAACTGCATGATTGGCTTGCGTGTTTTTTGGGGTTTTTTTCTTGGTGCTTATCATTATTTTCAGTACGTTTAATTTTTATGGATATTTAGCATTAGGAGGACATAACAATAAAGTTGATGTAATATAACACAAGAATGAATCACTCCTCTTTCCATTTTCCTCAGATACGATATCCCAGTTAGACTGTCAAACAAGTTTTCATAATTAATTTATACGCCGTAAGGAATATACAAGAACTTTGGCAGTTTTTTTGCCCGTCCGATATGCTTATATTTGCTTAACCTGATTTGTCAAACTCATATGAAGAAAGCTCTTTTATTACTAGTTGAACAGAGTTGTTTAAACATTTGTTTAACAACAAGTAAATGCATTGGGGTGTATGTCTGTGAGCCAGACTAGTTTCGGAGAATTCCACTCCTCATCAGTGACCCTGGACACTACCACCGAATGAAACTTCGGACCAAACCAAGCCTTTATAGTAGTGAGGTATCGAAAATCGAAATGGTGTATTTAACTGTTTTACACTCACAAAATTACTAGTTTCAAGCGGGTATGAAAAGTATGACAATTAAGATTAATCGAAACTACCGTTGTTGTTTTTTAAAGATAGATATACTAATCTTACCTAGCACTGCCAATAAATTATAACTTCTTAAATTGACCTCAGTTCAATTCATGTAGATAACTAAAAAAATAAAAATGTTTAATTCATCATAATGAGATGTGAGATGCCCGCTTTAAATGAAAAAAATAAAATAAATACAAATATTTGATGGGTTCAATAATTATTTTAATTGATTTTAAAAGTTTGCATGTACACATATTTAGCAATGCATAGGAATTAGATTAAATTGAAATAAATTTAGTATATTTATTTATTATAATTAAGCACCAGAAGTTAGACAAATATCATTACATTTAACCAACTGCTTATGGAAGCTATATTTGTTCTATTGAAAATGGAATAAATATATGTTGATTTTACATTAATCTCAAAATTACTTTTCTCATGAAATATATAGTTGTGTCGGGATTCTTTAATCTTACTTTAGTTTCTCTCTCTCTCTATATATATATATGTATGTTTGTATGAATAAGTTTTAGTGAGTATTTGTTGGAAAAAAAAGTTATTTTAACTTTATACAATATTCTTAATAATAACTTTAAAGTTTCCTGAATATCTAGGGTTGTCATTCTGTGTTCATAAGAAAACAGGATACGATTTTTCCGAAAAGTTAGAAAACAATGAACCCGATCATTATGGTCAGTAGAAATCTATTTCGTTCGTACTGAGTAGATAAAGAGGCAATGGCTACCATGAAATAATCATAGTATTCTCGCCAATTGCAAAGAAATTCACTTTAAGTTTAAAGAGTATTTTGATATTATTTCACGAAATAACAAACTAATCACGTATTGGATCGAAAACTATTTTCAGTTCAACGTGAATTTATAAATATTAAACAAAATTAATTAAATCCTAAAATGGGAAAATTGTAAAATGACAACTCACGTTAACATCAAAATTTGAAAACGAAAAAGAAAATTGGGATAATTAACTGTAGATGCGAATACAGGGATGTACTCGTGCGAGAAGACGTATTTAAAAAAATCGAAGAAATTAATGTTGTTACTTTAGTTTTACAGCCTTCGAAATACATGTTATGACTATTCGGATAAGTTCATTCGAAAGAATATATCATATATTCCCCACTGAAAATATCCTAGAGTTGTAAATAATCTTTAGATTAATATAAAAAATTAAATATTTAATTAAAAATCTTTTATTGTCATTCTAAAGTTTCATTACCATTTTAATAGTGTCATTGAAAGGTTTGTAGTGCTGAGTTTTGCACATTTTTTATTACGTTTTATTTCCTAGTATAGAGGGCTCTGATCTAATTAAAATTCGATTGCAATAGAGAAGCAAAAGTTTCTTTAACTTTGAAAAATAAAAGACAAAGAAAAATCATTTGATAAATTTAAACCATAGAATTTTCTTTACGTATTTGTTGATTATGTCACTCAGTTATTTAAGTCTTTTACGTTGCATGCATCTTTGAAGATAACAAGAAAATCAAGTAATTTTCTCTAAGGATTATACGCTTGCAGTGACGAAAAACATTAGCGTCAAAGCATTACAGTAAATAGCTTACAAAGTTGGTGCTTGATTTTATCAGTAAAATCATAGTAGTAATGTTTCCAAACTTTCATGAATCAATTTTATATATATATAAAAAAAAGTATTGTTACGTCTCCGTTTGTTAATTGATTTTCCGTAACTTTGTTCCGACGAAACTTAAGCGACACAAGTCTTTACTTAATAAAACTGGTTTATTCTTTCTGAATATAACTTTACAATACACTTATTTCAATATTCGCGTTAAATCAAACACTATAACGAACGAACGTTAACTTCAACTGAGTAATTGAACTGCAGTCACAGGGTATTCTATCTACACAGACATTCCCCCTCTTTTATATACCCGACTACCCTATATCTAGTAAGAACTAGAACATTCGCCAAAGTACAGGATAATTCTAGAAAGTAGAGAGCGTGAGAATCACATGATCTCGATGACGCAACAGTATTGAATCCTAGTTAATAAAGATGTTTCAGAAATTTCATGGTCTTTTCGTTTTTAACTTTCTTGTGAAAACGGGTCTATATATTTTTAAAGTATAGTTTAAATTGTTTACCATTAAACGATCAGCGTTCAAAACTCGGCTGGAATAGTTGTTTGAATCTTTATAAATATAACAGTACTGTCTGTCGTGTGTTCACGTTACTACTTCTCAGGGTTTAGATGGATCTTTACCAAAATTGGCATGGAGGTTCATTAGGTCCATGCGGAGGAACTTATAAATTTTCAGTTTTGCGTTTTTCGGATATTTTATGGGCGTTTTTTTAACACTACTTCGCCCCCTGTAAATGGATCTTCACTAAATTTGGTTTGAAGGTTTATTGAGTCCATGGAGAGATACATACAAATTTGCGATTTCACATTTTGTGTTTTGCAGCTAGTATTTGATAAAAAACAAACAGACCCTTTTGATGGTCGATATATTATGACACGGTAATCTATTGCTGATATGAAACGTATTCCAGGTAGTAGTTGATGTAGTACAAAAAATCTGTACAAGCAAATATTTTGTGTTTTTAAATATAAATGTTTCATTCAAGAAAATGTTATCCTGGTGAGAAATTTATCTAAAAAAATATGTTGACGAAATTATCTAGAAACTAACTTTTAGTTCACCCCAACGATCAAAACTCATGTTCAGTTCTTTATATTTTCACAGTTTTAAAATGTAGTGGTTGTGGGCTCAAACCTACAACAATAGTAGTATTACCAATCAATAGAGGGCTCTACAGTCTAATAAAAGAACACCGCGGCACTAAAACTTGCGACAACTTGTTTAAACGAATGTGATGTTGTGCCAAACTCCAATTTCTTCCGCGCCATTCTCCACTTCCGGGAAGAATTCGAAGAATATTAGAATATCTTACCATCAGGCTAAGGTTTTACTAGCTAGCTTTTAATCAGACGATGAGTACACTTCCACTACATCCTCAATAGCGAAAATTTAATAGAACATGGACTTCGATCATTAACTTTCACAACCCATATTTTTTATATTTCTACTCGACTTTAGACCCACATTGCATCGCTCAGTTCCAAACTCGGCTATATTTATTTACTTATATAGTTTTTACATTCTTAAATCCGCACAACAGTAATATTTAAGTTTTGTACGTAACTGTAGATTCATGTTGCTTATACCTACCTTATAAAACTGGGCGTGTAGGTTAAAATATGTAATAAATGATATACGCGGAAGCAGGTAAAATAACAATCGTGTAGTTAAAACGCAGTTAAAATAAGAGAATGAGATAAACTACACTTACACAGTTCTAAGTTATCCCAGATATCTTATATGAGCTTACGCATAAGGTATTTATCAATAGATTCCAGATATATGCCCCCAGAGACTCGGTGGTAAACTCGAGGGCTTACAACACTAAAATTTGGGGTTCGTGTCCATCTGTTGGCAAAACATATATATCCCATTATGCAATTCCCGATGTCAGAATCATTAGCATAAATAACCAGTCCCAACAACTGTTTGAGCTTGAAATAAAAATGTTTTGTGTCTGTGATTGAAAGTACATACAACCGACAGTCAAGATGATTGATTATATTGGCAATAAAATTACATACATGTAATGAAATGGATCAATTTAAAAAATGTAGCACTGATCAGATTAATCAATCATCTACAAAGTATTCAGTTCAAAATACAAATTAGATATATATGTATTTTGCTTCAGTGAACAGTTTTTTGTTATTTGTTAATGTTCACTTTCTTTCTTGCTTTGAACCAGGAGTGGCCTACAGGTTAGCGTGCCGGAGTGTGGATCCAACGTTCCATGGTTCTCATCACATTGCGGAAAAAATCACGCCCGCACTTTTGGGCCGTGGGCGCGTTATAAGACAAAGAGTGAAATCCCACTATTTGATTAGCGTAGCCCAAGACTACCTTACCTCTAGCGGATCTGTTCAAAATTAGGGATGTTAGCTCTAATATTTGAAACACACCAAACCAAATCTTTCTTTTTAAAGAAATACAGTGTTTTTTTATATTAAAACATATCAAGTATTAGACGAATGTTTCTACTATTGCTGTTTGGTTAAATAATCAACCAAAAACTAACTTATAACATATTTAACAATTATAAGCACCCAGAGATAAAATGAGACTTTTTCCGTTTTTTTATCAGTTGTGATACTCCTAAATAGAGATGTATAACTTGTAAATACCTAAAATGTGTTCGAGTACCTTATCAAATATTTTAATACAATGACGTCTACCTAACAAAAGTGTTAGTACGAGGCACGTGCTAACTGTGATCAAGTACAACGACCAATAGATTATTAATAGTATCACTCACGGCATTTTCTTCAAGCAAGTCCAAACTCTGCATTTTATCACTATTATAGATAGGGTTAAGGTTGTCGATCAAAATATAACTCTTGGAGTATCTGTATCAATAAAAAATTAGTATACATTGACTTTTTTTTTCTCGTGCATTATAAGATTTTTTTCATTACTCTCCCCGCATACAGAAATACCTACTTAAACCTGATAGAACCTCCCCCCCCCATTTGACTTGATATAGAAAAATACACAAGTCGTTGTTAACTAATGTATCTTTGTGAAATTTTGGAAACTATTCAGCGAGTATTTAGACGGAGACGGGACAGACAAACATTTATTTCGAAACTGAATTAAGCTTGAATGCATATTAATGATAAAGGTAACCGTAAAAAGTTTTACGGTATTTTTATGAGGTGATTTCTGAACTCTCTATGTATGTATATATGGGCATGGTACAAACAAGCTAAATTCGCTCACACAAAGAAAGAAGAACTGTTTCAAATGAGCACGTGAAGAGCTTGAATAAAGTAATCACAACATATAACGTAGAAACGTTTCAAGTACCGCTGGTGGCCTTTCGGGTTCTCCATTTTCTGATATGTAGATCTGGAAGGAAGTTCTTTTCATGAACATAAGACGATTTGGAAAATCTACTTGATACATACTGGGCATTATAGCTCTCTATTCTACATGACGTAGTTGCAAAATAATATTCAAAATATGATACCATCAAACTGATTTCAGACATGTAAACAGATCCAAAAATCAGATATTTGAATAAATTCGTATTCCACTGTGTAAATAATTCGTGAGCACATCAGAGATAACCCATTGTGTAGCTTTGCGCTTAACAACGACAAACAACAACAACAACAACAATAAATAAAGTAAATGAACAGATAGGTGTTTCATATTTAAAACTATGCAACTTTGTGCCTAGAATTTATGGTCAGCTGGTTAGTGCGCTTGACTCACAATCTACGAGTAGCAGGATTCGAATACCGTCATTGAACATGTTCGCCCTTTCTGCTGTGGAGGCGTTATAATGTGACGGTCAACCTCATTGTACTCTATCACTACAAAATTAGGGACAGCTAGCGCAGATAGCCCTCGAACACCTTTGTGCAAAATTCAACAAACAAACTAGAATTGACACAATATATACACTAGAAAACAATGAAAAAATATGCATATCGATTAGAAAAATTTTGGAAATGCAAAATGTTACTTTCAGCTACTTTCTCTAGTACAAACAGCAACTGGAACAATATGAGGGTGAAGACAAGTCAGGAACACAAATGCTAGACAAAAAGAAAGTAAGAACTAACTATTGTTGGTATTAAATATAATTGAAAGATCAAGCAGACTCCCATCATGCCATGTTACTCACGTCACCAGGCAAAATCCATTATATTAAAAAAATCGTCCAAAGGTGTTATTCAGTAAGCAGGCCAGGTGTGAAAGGTAGAAAGTATCGTGCTTAGCCGTTCAACATGCGAGACTATTACTAGGGGGGTGAGAGGGGA
>NW_013674302.1:3945-11220 GCF_000517525.1 Limulus polyphemus | reverse complement strand
ATCCCATAGCAGGAACTCTAACCTAATAACGCCTTTCTTTGGCTGATGTATTCACATCCCATAGCAGGAACTCTAACCTAATAACGCCTTTCTTTGGCTGATGTATTCACATCCCATAGCAGGAACTCTAACCTAATAACGTCTTTCTTTGGCTGATGTATTCACATCCCATAGCAGGAACTCTAACCTAATAACGCCTTTCTTTGGCTGATGTATTCACATCCCATAGCAGGAACTCTAACCTAATAACGCCTTTCCTGATGTATTTACATCGCCTCGTAGCAACTCCGACCTAGTCACCTAGTTTCTTTGGCTGATAACAAAGTTAACATTAATTCTGTTGAACACAAGTATACTGACACTTTCTTGAAAGTGTCTGACTCTAGGTGATTCCATATTACGTCTTTACTTTAGGCTTATTATTCACTACACTTATAAGGTTTCACGACCCCCCCCCCCCCACCACACACACACATGACCCCTGTCACTAAAATCGTGAGGAGCAGACAGTAATGGAACTATTTGGCTTTTTTGACTCCTCCTATTTCGAGAAATCAGGCGTGACGTGACGTGACACACTAGCTTTAATATAGGCTTAGATGGAAAGGACTATTTCAATCATTATAGAAGTAAAAACTCAATTGATTGACATAAATATACTGAAATGATTCAAACTGATACTACAGAAATTGAGTACATTATATGAAGACGATTTTGGAACATCACATGTCGTTACAGTTCATATCGCGTCACGACAGGTCATGCTGTATCCGACGGCTGTGCATCTCGACAGCATAATTTCCATTGTAAATGACTCTGTAATAAGGCCGTTATGATTAAAGTACACTCCTACTCCTTGTCTTCTTTCAGTAGTCCATATATTGTACAAAGACAACTATTCCCAACATCTTTTTCAACAGTCCTATCACACATAAAATCCAAAGGCGACTTGACCAGTATGTTTTTGTATGGAATAGAAAGAATACACGTTTCTTTTCCCAGCTGCTTGAGGTATGCGGCGGTTGAGTGTATATGTCGTGGAAGCAACTTATATGCACGTAACTTTTGTTGCTTTTCCAGACGATAATCCTTCTTGATTATGTTGTGAATTATTGCTTTGGGCATGTGGTCGGCTTTTACCACTGACCTTTGTTACAAGACCTTTCATTTTTCTTATTACGGCTGCAGGTCTATTTCTGTATGGTCCTAGAACCCCAAGTTGCTCCATATTCCTTTGAGGTTAGCGCCATTTAATCCCCATTCTGAACAAATATTAATGATCTGAGTGTACGAATATTTTCCGTTTTAAAGGGCTGTTACATACCCTTCCAGAAAGTGACCAGTTTTTGGTGGCATCACACTATTTACACAACACCAAATAATTTCGAAATGTTGTTCCAACGCGACTTTGTATCACCTGTGGAGCCCCCCAGTGGCACAGCGGTATGTTTGCGGATTTATACTGCTAGAAACCGGATTTCGATACCCGTGGTGGGGTTTGTTTGTTTGTTTTGAAATTAAGCACAAAGCTACACAAAGGGCTATCTGTGCTCTGCCCACCACGGGTATCGAAACCCGGTTTCTAGCGTTGTAAGTCCGCAGACATACCGCTGTGCTACTGTGGGGCCCGTGGTGGGGAGAGCACAGATATCCCTTTGCGTAGCTTTGTGCTTAATAACAAACAACAACAATTGGCTGTAGATATTTGCATATTCAAAGTCATTTCAATATAACGTTCCCAACTCCCAGTAGAAAAGTCAGCTGGTAGAGCATATTTTCTTAATTTTCCTGACAAATGTTAAGCTTGATAGAATTTGATGTGTAAGTAGTTAGTGCACAACAAAACATTTTCCCGAGATCTACTGATTACAAAACATTACTTACAAAGCTTGGTATCCAAGGTTAAAATACGACAGGAAGTTCGAAAGACACGCATACACACATCTATAGTTATTGAAGGAATAATATATCTTCTGAAAATGCTTATAGAGCGTGTTAATTGTTGTTGGTTATTTTCAGCGCGAAGCTATGCAATGGGCCATTAGCACTCTGTCCACCGCAGGGAATCGAAACCCGAAGTTTAGCATTGAAAGTCCGTAACTTACCTCTGACCTACCAGGAGACAAGAATTTGCTTTCAAAACTCATAAGAATTTTCCTTTCTCTCACTTTTTTTCAAACTTTGGTGATAATAAAATAACATTCATTTCTGTCTATTCATCTATGAAAAGAGAGTAGGAGATAAACAGACAGATAAACAGATTAGTTAGTACGAAATAGTGACAATATACATATATGTTTTATAATTACACTAAAATAATGTTATTTCATCATAAACAAATACTGTAAGCAAATTATTTCAATATATACAATTATTAGTATACATATTAACACCCAGCCTGCGAGTCAAAAAGACATGTTTGGTGGGTTGATTCCCAAACAAAGCTTCCTAATATTCCCTCCCTCTTTGTTTAAATTCTGAACAGAGTTGAAATCCTTGCGATATCTGGATCTTGATTTGAGAATTCGTACTGTTCTCCAGGCTATTAAAGATTAACTTCCCCCACATCCAAATCTCCACATAAAACACAGTAGTGATCGTACATGTTGCGCAGTACAAGAACTGGTTTCTCAGCTATATAAAACTGTTTTCTCCGGGGTTTTCGTGAGCTATGTCTTTATAGATAGTAGTGGAAGGCTCAATAAAGCTTACTTGGCTACGTGCGGTACCTGCCTGAAAGTAAACACTTTTACTTGTGCAAGAGCAACACAATTCAACCACCATCACCCCACGCCCCTCCCTAAACTCCTCATTTTCGTTGCCTAACACTATTTAAAGGTGAGTTCTTTTGTCAGTATAGTGTAGTTTGTGGAGGTTAACAGATCGTTCTTTTTCTATCGAAATATATTATTTGGGGGGGATCCAACTTGAATACCGGAAAACCGTGTCACCCATCTATAGCCCACTTAATCTCTCAAATTCGGTTTCATAAACTCCGCAGGTTGAGTTTTAAAAATTACTCTAAATATATTCTAGTGTAGAGAGACAGATCAATATTGAAAAGAACGATAGTTCCGATGGTAGACCTATATAAAAATGTTGGCTGAGAACTACTAGTGACTCTCTATATAGCACGGATAGCTTAGCTGTTTCTGGAATGTTGACGTACCTAAACCAAATCAGACAGAAACACCTTCCTACTTTTAATATATAGGTTGAAAAAGTATTAGATCAAATATAAAAAAAATCATTATCAGTCATAGAGTAAAATAAGGCAAGAACGCGCTCCTTGTCCTGCTTTGATTTCCGATAAAAATGACGCTGACTTTTGAAATACTGTTACGACATTACACGACATCCAACTTTCATTTGTCTGTCAACAACGAAATAAACAAAGGAATGAATCTTCTGTAACGTTTATATAATTTGTATTAACTATTTATTCACGCTTTAAAAAATGAACATTCGATTGCAAGAAACAACAACAACAATAGAACGCTCTGTATGTTACACTGTGACCTTAACCACGAGGTTAGAATTTAGGTTGTATATAAAGCGCGTGTTTCTGAGCATGAACCACACCAGCTGCATGACGTGACTGTTTGTTGTTAAGTGCAAAGCTACACAATGGGCTATTTTGGGTTGTGCCCACTACGGGTATCGAAATCCGATTTTAGCCCTATAATTCTACATGCTCACTGATGCACCACTGTGGGGGTGGGGGGGACTTTTCCGAAAAGATAGGGCAATAGTACCTACATACGAAATATATCCTATCATTGGATAATCTAGGAGTTGAGACAACAATCGAAACCAGTAACACTGAACGCACAGTTCAAGTGACGATGTAAGTACTTTGTGTGATAAAAAGGAAACGATATCCTAACAAAACATTGCCAAGATGAAAAAAATACCAACTTATAAATAAAAAAAAAAGACTCGTCCATTTCAGTCTTAGCAGTGTATATATTTTCAAACTACAGTGTTTTTGTTATGGATATCTAACATGCAACAATAACAATAATAAATCATCATGGCGACGAACTACATGAACTACAAACTGAAGCTTTTTCTTTTTTATCTTTAACCCTAGAAGCAAGTAAGGGTTAATAAACGAAATTTAATGGAAGAGCGAGCAGATAAAGTATCCATTTTACCAAAAGCTGTTTGCATCGAGATGTTTCGGTTGAGAAGAATTTGTGAGTCAATATTTGCTCAAGAAATGAGAACGGTAAGGTTTCAACATAGCTTATCAGTATTGAAACAGGTAATTCCTTCATTATCTTTTCCAACTTTTTTTCAAACGTTGTTATACAGCACCCAGCTATTTGGAAAGAATTAATCTTCTGTATATCTGCAGAGTTGATTTTACATAGCTTAACGCTTTTTACGTAGGAAAGAAAGCAAGAAAAAAAAGTAATATTGAAAAGTATTATTAAAGGTTCAAAATCCCCTTTTTTTGATGTTTTTTTTTAATTTCTCATGCGTTCAACGTTCACGAAGTTCAATAACATTGAGATTACACTGTTGTGGCAGTTTTCAATTTTGTTATCTGTTCACATACAGAACCACATATCTGACGTCAATCTTGTAAAAAAACCTTGTGACTGCAAAAGTATTCAGAATTTCGGTATTAAAATATAAATGCATAGATGATAAATTTAAATAGGACGAATCCATTAGATTTCAAAATTAGGTACGATATCACTGAAAGAATTCTAAGAGAAAAATCAACATTATGTATTCTGATAATTTTAAATCCAGTTACAATATTTTCCTTAATGTGTCGCAAAATATTTCATTATTTGAAAAAAACAAAACAAAACCTTTCGGAATTAATTTAAAAGTAATAATTTAAAATATAAAACTTTCAAACTTCAGAATTTAAAATATTTGAGTTCAGATTTAAATTAGGACGTTAATGAACACTGATGTTTAGATTTAAATGAGGATGCTAATGAATGCGGATGTCTAGAGTTATGTGAAGATGTTGATGAATTCTGATGTCTAATTACATCCTTCACCTAATGAACGACTACAAGGAATGGATATGTGTAATTATTATAAACTTGCTGTAACATGCAGATCTGTTGTCCTTGTAAAGAACATGGGGTTTAACACTTCAATGCTAGAATTAGATAATAAGACACAATTACTACATTTACCCATAGGAAATTATTTTCTTAGTATTATGTATTTACATTATTATTCTGGAACAAAAAGAATAATGATAAATTAATAAGCGTAACTTTAACACAAGCATAAATGACTTAGAGTAACACATAGTAATAGAATTGAAAAGTTGAAAACGAACATGAAATACACATTAAATTACAGCTTTTATAATATTTTCTAAAGAGAGTAATAGAGTAACACATAGTAATGGGATTGAAAAGTTGAAAACGAACATGAAATACACATTAAATTACAGCTTTTATGTAATTTAATGTGTATTTCATGTTCGTTTTCAACTTTTCAATCCCATCACTATGTGTTACTCTATTACTCTCTTTAGAAAATACTTAGCTTTTATAAGATTTTCTAAAGAGAATAATAGAGTAACACATAGTAATGGGATTGAAAAGTTGAAAACGAACATGAAATACACATTAAATTACAGCTTTTATAAAATATTCTAAAGTGAGTAATCTTTAGTGATAGTTTATTAAATAAAAGTTTTTCTTTCGTATTATAAAATTAGATTTTTGAATACAATTCAGATTATGTTTGCGGAGGAAACTTATTCAATCTGTAAAACACTGAAATCGTTACGAACATAATAAAACTTACTTCTCGTTTCATGAAATATTCAAAACTGTCCCTAAGGCAACTAGAAATCCTATATTCGTGTATCCTTATCAGAAAAATGAGCAGTGGATTGTTCCTTTTATTAAATACTAAAGTCGCTAGTTCAAACATTTCGTTCGTTTCTATATCAAATTTATACAATTCTTTTATCAACGTAATATTGATTTCGTATCTTTTTCAACGTTCTCATTTAAGTAAAGTTGTTCACACACGTATTATGTTTGAATGTGAACAAATTGAAATATCGGCCTTTAGATATCATATTCCAAGAATTAAAATCCTCGTAAACACAATTCATATGCAAATTTTAAATTCTTTTACAACCGATTAAAAGGTTTCGTTATTCTAAATACGTTTCAGATATTTTAGTAATTTCTTGTGTCATACCCAGAAAAACATCTTTAAACTGAGCTTTCGATAAGCAAGAGGGTATTGTCCTGTTTCACTTAAAAATGAAGAAAGAAACAGACAAAAATGGCCAACATTAGATGTGATGTTTAAGCCTAATTATCCTTTCAAAGGAAATATTTACTCTGTTTCTTCGAACAAAATAGTTTAATAGGATAAGTAAATTTAAACGTAATTCATTTCAGTAAAACAGTGATATTCGTCTTCTTTAAATTATAAAACCATATAACACTTTCGACAGAGCACATAGAGAGAAACTCATTTATGTAGTAAAGTTTCTGATAACTGTTTAACAACACATATTTCATAAAATACCAACATTTATTTGTATACTGAATTTTGCGAGGACTTCAAGCTTAACAGACAAAGACGTCCAAGTGTTTTATATCCTGTGACAACTACTTCTTTCATATACTGTAACTGAATTTATCGTACGAATACACACATACATATACGTGTAAAATCATAAGTGCTCTGTTTTGCGGCACTGTGTGTGTATGAATACGTAATTGTCTCTAGATATTTCAATTTTTTTTTAATAATCACTGTATTTGTTCTAAATGTTCGTTTTTCGTGACTTATTTGATATTAAGCACAGAATTTTTATAAAGGCTTGAAACAGTGGGCTACCTGCTTCCTCTCTGCGTACAAAGTGTCCCAAAACTTGGTTACCATCGGCTGAATCTATACACTTTTATAGAATATATTCAAAATACACGCCCTCATAATCGATACAGTACTGAAGACGTTCAATCCAGATCGCGTCCACGTGATCATCAGTGCTCCGTGTCATTATCTAAAAAGTCTGTAAATAAACAATAAAAACAATTTTACTCTCGTCAATGTTACAATAGCAAATTACGCCCTCTATATAACCAGACCCCTCCCTGCGAAGCGTGCAAGTTTTGTGCATGTTTGAACGAAATAGACAAGAATTTCTTAACTTTAAACAATTTTACTCTCGTCAATGTTACAATAGCAAATTACGCCCTCTATATAACCAGACCCCTCCCTGCGAAGCGTGCAAGTTTTGTGCATGTTTGAACGAAATAGACAAGA
>NW_013674302.1:0-3155 GCF_000517525.1 Limulus polyphemus | reverse complement strand
CAAATTACGCCCTCTATATAACCAGACCCCTCCCTGCGAACCGTGTAAGTTTTGTGCATGTTTGAACGAAATAGACAAGATAACCAGACCCCTCCCTGCGAACCGTGTAAGTTTTGTGCATGTTTGAACGAAATAGACAAGAATTTCTTAACTTTGCTTCTTTATTATATTAAGTTAGAACATGCAGAAAGTTTCGAAGCAAGTTAAACGTAAATAACACAATTTGCATGACATTATTAATCATACTGGTTTGGCAGTTAAGATTGTGAATAAATTCATCTTTTTTTTTATGACAGAAATTATGAATTAGTTCCTTATGTGTGTGTGCGCTTCCTTGTCAGTTTGGAAATATTTTTATAAAAGTTTGTATAAAAAGCGAAGAAGAAATAGAGTCATTGATTTGTGAAATGATAATAAAATATATGAGTGTATCATTTGGTTGGGTGGTGATAAATCAATCCACTAATAGCTCGACCGAGCCTGGTATGGCCTGGTGGTTTGGGCACTCTACACGCAATTTGAGGGTCGAGGGTTCGAATCCCCGTCACCGAACATGCTCCCTCTTTTAGCCGTATGGTCGTTATATGCGGTGATCAATCCCACTATTAGTTGGTAAAAACGTACTCCAAGAGTTGGCGGTGGGTGGTGTTGACTAGCTGCCTTGTCTAGAGTCTATCACTGCTACGTTAGGGACAGCTGGCGGAGATAGCCCTCGTGTAGCTTTGTGCGAAGTCCAAAACAAAACAAAAATCTCGTAGTGTGGTGACCATACTCATGGTAACAAGCCTTATGGGTAGACAGGGAAGTCTTGTATTGTTGAAGAAGAAACAGTTAATCAGGCAGGGCATTTTTCGATAAACTATACATTGCTTCTTTCAGACCTGTATGTGGTAATAATATAATGTAAGGCAAGTCAGATCCCGTACAATTTTACTATCTGTATAAGTGTGATTATTCTTTAAAACTGCCATTTAGATCTAAATTAACGTGGTCAGTAGTTCTTGGGGCCTGTGAAATGACAAAAAAAAATCTTCAATTCAAGTGGCAAGAATCATTGTTCTTCATTAAGAGAGTGTCAGTGACGTCAGCACGTCCAGTCAAAAGCTTAATAGTAGATAGAGTTGGACTTTATAAGCATTTCAGTGACGGATCGTTAAGCCTCGCGTTAAGCCTTTTCAAACCGGTTCTTTCCTTTACGTAGCTTACCACAAGATATCGAGCTGTATAGAGTCATCTATCTCAGTTGTCTCATTGGCACAGAAGTATTTGTTGTTTACAGAGTTTCTAAGTAAGATCTGAAGAAGGTATTACGTGTTGATTAGCACTCACTCTGGAGTATATAACCATTGAAAGGCATTTCGTCTTGCTGTAAAAAAAAAAATTAAAAAATCGTTGATAAAAACTCCATAGAAATATCTTATTTCTTATATTTAATACATATTGTGCGAACGTTGAGCGCAGTTGTACGATAAAATTTGTTATTTTCTATTACACTCAGAATTTTCAAAGTAATCATTCATTTCATGGAACGGGTGGCCGTCTTATTTTTGATGAATCTAAATGCTCATTCTAATTATAACACCAAGAGATTGTCGGCCTTACGTTAAATGAAGACTGTTCTGTCTTGAAACAGAAAATATACCCTTCCCCAACGACTTCAACAACTTAAAAACCCCTTTTCCAACTATTTAGTTGTAAGCTCACTTCACAAACTATATAATCATTTACTGATGTATGCTCATAAATGAAACGTTATACAAGTAATAGTACTTCAAATTCGATGACGAGAAACCCACTTTGAGACTAATAATGCTTGGAGACGGCTTGAATGGGTAATGAATAAAAACTTTAATATAAGTTTAACATAATAGCAAATGTTGATACCTGATGATGACAAAACCTTGTCGAAACGTTGATGTTGAAACGATACATTTTTTCTCGCCAATAGCTGACCTTTATTTTAGGATGTACAGCCGCACAATGGTATCATGCTAGAACTTAAGGTTGTCAATGTTGAAACGATACATTTTTTCTCGCCACTAGCTGACCTTTATTTTAGGGTGTACAGCCACACAATGGTACCATGCTAGAACTTAAGGTTGTCAATGTTGAAACGATACCTTTTCTCTCGCCATTAGCTGACCTTTATTTTAGGGTGTACAGCCACACAATGGTACCATGCTAGAACTTAAGGTTGTCAATGTTGAAACGATACCTTTTCTCTCGCCATTAGCTGATCTTTATTTTAGGGTGTACAGCCACACAATGGTACCATGCTAGAACTTAAGGTTGTCAATGTTGAAACGATACCTTTTCTCTCGCCATTAGCTGACCTTTATTTTTTTCTGGGTAACTTGATGGACAGTGTTAGTAATATTCCCTATGTAAAAGGTGAAATATTTGTTAGCTTCTCAACACACACATTATAAACTTTAGAAGAGATCCCACAACAACTTCAGTAAAGGAAATCCAATAACGATTTCAGTAAAGAAGATTCCATAATAGGTTAAATGAGGGTTATTTCACAGGAGATCTGACAAGAGCTTCAGTAGAAGAGATCCAACAGTAACTTAAATAAAGAAGGATTAACAAACAGTTCTAGTTAAACAGATCTAACACAGAGCTTTAGTACGGAGGATTCGACAATAACTTCAATTCTGAACCAAATATGAAAGATGTTGGGATGAAACGTATTACTGTTTTATAACTTACAAGTTGGGGTATCCATCCTTTGTTGGAGTTATGAACTTAAAACAAATGTGAGGATGGATGCTATGATAAATAACACAAAAATCCTAACTTTAACTCAATTTATTTATAATTTAACATATTATTACAGTATTCATTATTACCTCACCAAAAGTTTTGTATGAGTTTTAAGAACTCAATATGTATATATATATATTAGGTCGTCAAAAAATTAATGTCGCGTTTTGGAACACTTTCATTAACCACCCCCCAAAAAACGAACATCACGTATAATAGTTAAACGAACCGCCGAAACGTCACGTTAATGTAGCCTATATAATGTGTAAAGTTTAGTATACTCTAGTCCCTTATAGTGATGGTACACAACGAGACACACATTTGGCATGTAATGCTGTTTGAATACAAGAAGAGAAACAACGCTTCTGTAGACACAAAGAATATCAAAG
>NW_013674301.1:29352-31797 GCF_000517525.1 Limulus polyphemus | reverse complement strand
TCATTATACACACACACACACGTTAATACACAGAGACATAAACACTTCATTATACACACACTTTAATACACAGAGACATAAACACTTCATTATACACACACTTTAATACACAGAAACATAAACACTTCATTATACACAGAGACATAAACACTTCATTATACACAGAAACATAAACTCTTCATTATACACAGACATAAACACTTCATTATACACAGAGACATAAACATTTCAGTATACACACCCACGTTAATACACAAAGATATAAACACTTCATTATACACACACTTTAATACACAGAGACATAAACACTTCATTGTACACACACTTTAATACACAGAGACATAAACACTTCATTGTACACACACTTTAATACACAGAGACATAAACACTTCATTATACACACACTTTAATACACAGAGACATAAACACTTCATTATACACACATTCATAAACTTTATTACACATACACATTTTAATTATCTGTGCCATAGTTTTGTTGTAATACCTACGCTGTATTCTGAAAGGTTAAATACTGTTACTAAGTAACAGTTTGGCTTTATGCCATACCGTTTACTCTGACACCAACTTTACTGTCATGTTTCACATAAAATAATATACTGAGATGTCATGTTTCATGATAAACTCTCTACTGTAGTGTCATGTTTCACATGAAACAATTTACATCTAGTACCACGTTTCACTGTAGTATCATGTTAGTCTGCTATATTACCACATATTATGTGAAACAGACTACTTTAGTGTCATTTTTCATGTGAAACAGTCTACTGTATTACCATGTTTCATGTGAAACAGTCTATTCTAGTACCATGTTTCATGTGAAACAGTCTACTGTAGTACCATGTTTCATGTGAAACAGTCTACTCTAGTACCATGTTTCATGTGAAACAGTCTACTCGATATCTTAATGTTGGTGTGTAACGAGGAACATTTACTTAACGATATCTTAATGTTGGTGTGTAACGAGGAACATTTACTTAACAAAATGTTAATGTTGGTGTGTAACGAGGAACATTTACTTAACGATATCTTAATGTTGGTGTGTAACGAGGAACATTTACTTAACGATATCTTAATGTTGGTGTGTAACGAGGAACGTACTAAGGCACAAGAAAGTTTCTTCTTCATGCTAACACACCGGAAGAGGGCAGTTTTCAGAAGTAAAGTTTTCTGGCCCTAGTTTTGTCGCAATTTTGTGGCTCATCTCCGTTACGGCTACACGTTTAATAACAAAACGCTGCTGTTTTAGGATGGGGCTCAAACACTCGACCAACCAAAGTCAACACCTTTCAAAGAGCTTTCAGGCTAAAACTTTCCTATTGTTTCTGACTCATTCGCTCTTCTGTTTCGTTCTACTAGTTCACTGTTCTTTCTAAATCAGCTTCTGTATAAAAAAAACAAATGGAAAAACCACACCGTTTCATATCACATGTACGTATATGTTATCAAGTGAGGAGTTTAACTAACATTATTAATGTCATTATTTCGATGTTTATATAGAAGAGCTAGTTACAAGGTGCCAACGAAAATACAAGCACGCCTATGATATTACACACACAACAGCCCTAACTCGTTCCAACAGTTATCTTCACAGAGGGCGCTCTTGGTCTAGCTAAATCAGCCATCGCGGTTTAGGTTTCCGTATCCTGTTCTCTTATACAAACTGACAATCACATAAACATGTTTATGTTCCTGTGTTTGATACACAAACAAACAAATATACATTATTATACAAACATTTTTACGGACAGCAAAACAAGTAGCAAAATCATAACAGCTAAGGTTGAAAAGATCTAAACATGGTACTAGAGTAAACTGTTTCACATGAAACATGGTACTAGTTAAGTAAATGTTCCTCGTTACACACCAACATTAACATTTTGTTAAGTAAATGTTCCTCGTTACACACCAACATTAACATTTTGTTAAGTAAACGTTCCCCCGTTACACACCAACATTAACGTTTTGTTAAGTAAATGTTCCTCGTTACACACCAACATTAACATTTCGCGAAGTAAAACGAGATTAATATATGTTCTCCATTATCCGTTCTAAAACACTGTCATAACAGCACACGTTCTTAACTATCCATTCTTTGTTTAAAAAACAAAACGTTGTTGTATTGAACACAAGCATGTTCTCTATAGTTCATTCTGTATTAAGTAAAATAACGTTGTATTGAACACAAAAATGTTCTCTATATTTCATTCTCTATTAAGTAAAATATTATGGTTGTACTAAACACAAGCATGTTCTCTATAGTTCATTCTCTATTAAGTAAAATAACGTTGTATTGAACACAAACATGTTCTCATAGTTCATTCTCTATTAAGTAAAATAACGTTGTATTGAACACAAAAAATGTTCTCTATAGTTCATTCTCTATTGAGTAAAATAACGTTGTATTGAACACAAAAATGTTCTCTA
>NW_013674301.1:26562-28405 GCF_000517525.1 Limulus polyphemus | reverse complement strand
TTATAACAAATGTTGTATGAGAGTTAAATACCAACAATAATTATAACAAATGTTGTATGAGAGTTAAATACCAACAATATTTGTTATAATTATTGGGCACAGTATTAATTATTTACTTCTACAGTAAAAATCCGTTAATATGATTTATTTTTATAATCTATGGACACACACATCCCAAATCTCACATCAAAAGCACCTAACATTTCGACAGCGACAGCCCTCAACGTCTCTCTATATTCAATATTTTGTTTTTAACCTAAACAGTGTATACCTGCTGCTGAATTCCCCTTCAAATATAACATTAGTTTGTTTGTTTATTCAAGTTGGCGCTTACATGTGGTTATTGTTAGAACATTGGGTTAGAACCGCAGACTTACACAACAAACTGAAATACTAATAATTAATGTACACCTATCATTAATATATTTTGGAATCATAAAAAGTGCATGATCTTAATCAAACGATTACTGTCCGAACGGTGGCGCTAGTGGTGTGATCATTATAAATTGTACTGATTTTATTTGATTTGTTTGTCAACGTTCGTTTGAGTCTTTTAGAGGAGTCTCATTGTGGGGGCTGGGGCTATTTTCTTTACCCAGTAGTAAAATGAAGAAGTGGGATGAAAAAAAGAAGACAGAGATTAAACTAAATAATAATTATTATATAATTTATCTTCAATATATCTCATTAAGAACGTACAGCTGATCTAGAACAGAAAACTTAAAAAGTCTTTAAGTTAAACGAGTCGAATGTGGGGCTCTGTTCTATTTGGAATTAGTTCGTCAGCTAAACAGATCACTTATCATGAAGAACTAATTTATCAATAAATGAGCAATGTTTTATTATAAGACGTAAATTAATGAAATACTTTTAATAATAGATGAAAGTAAACAAAAAATATTCCATATCTGTTATATTTAACAAATGACTGACTCTATTGAAAACAGTATTTGATGACCGATAGCTGGCGCTGTAGTAACTGCATGCCTCCTACCGGAAGGACATAAATAAACAGTGAAATATTACATATATATTTATCGAAACGTCTCTAGAAGCGTCTAGTTCGTGATTTATAGTACTGTTGCATAGGCACAGTGTTGGCCAGTAGTCTTCCCACTAAACACCAGTTTTATTGCAGGTCATAGAAGGCAAATTCCTTCAAGAAGGCTATTCGAAAGTCAAATCTCTAATTGGTTATTACTATTATATATGAGATTTTCCGAATGAATCGCTAATAAGTTCAGGTGTTAGGAAGACAATATAGTATCGCGAATCCCTTGAAGCAGAAAATTCTGTCAGTTTTGAAATATCTGTCGTTTAAGCGGTTGGAAGTGTACTGAAATTTCCTGAGTCACTCTGTACCTCACCATTTGTCCTGACCTCATCGTTAAGTAGCGTGGGATTAACGGTCACCAACGAGCAGTGCCCTCTTGAAGCCAAACTGAAAACTATCTTCAGTGGCTGACCTTCATTGACAACAAGATATTTGTTTCTTTTTTAAGACTATATTTCTATAACATTAGTTCTTGAGTAGTTTAAAGAAGACCTTTGTGTATTAACGTGTGTGTGTATACTGAAATGTTTATGTCTCTGTGTATAATGAAGTGTTTATGTTTCTGTGTATAATGAAGTGTTTATGTCTCTGTGTATAATGAAGTGTTTATGTCTCTGTGTATAATGAAGTGTTTATGTTTCTGTGTATAATGAAGTGTTTATGTCTCTGTGTATAATGAAGTGTTTATGTTTCTGTGTATAATGAAGTGTTTATGTCTCTGTGTAATCTTGTGTTTCGCAGACATAAACACTTCATTATACACAGAGACATAAACACTTCATTATACAC
>NW_013674301.1:19699-25671 GCF_000517525.1 Limulus polyphemus | reverse complement strand
TTATTGTTGGTATTTAACTCTCCATTAAACATATGTTATAATTATTGTTGGTATCTAACTCTCATACAACATTTGTTATTATAACATATGTTTAATGAGAGTTAGATACCAACAATAATTATAACAAATGTTGTATGAGAGTTAGATACCAACAATAATTATAACAAATGTTTAATGAGAGTTAGATACCAACAATAATTATAACATATGTTTAATGAGAGTTAGATACCAACAATAATTATAACAAATGTTGTATGAGAGTTAAATACCAACAATAATTATAACAAATGTTATATGAGAGTTAAATACCAACAATAATTATAACAAATATTGTATGAGAGTTAAATACCAACAATAATTACAATAATTATAACAAATGTTGTATGAGAGTTAAATACCAACAATAATTATAACAAATGTTTAATGAGAGTTAGATACCAACAATAAAAATACCAAAACTCTCATACAACATTTGTTATAAGAGAGTTAAATACCAACAATAAAATCAACATAGTAACAGCTATTTCTGACAACTTGTTTGGAGGTTAATAATTATATATTTTTCACATATATATTTCATCGTGTTTCTATATCTTCCTCTCCTTAATCCCAACCCAATGACACACAGTTTAGGTGAACACTGTCCACTAATTAATGCCCACTGACAAACCACTATCAAATAGATGAATCTAAGTTCTAGTATTGTTTGTGGAACCTGTTGACGGCAAGTGAGCTGAGCTTACCACGCCCTCTAATGGGGTCAACAAAAAGATAAGCTACAGGTGAGTCACCTAGCGGACGGAATATTGTGACATCTGGAGATGACAGCAAAGTAAAGGGTCTATCTATTCTCAAGGGACCACGCCTGGAGTGACCTAAATATACGCGGTTCAACACAGCCAATTACTAACCTCTGCTTTTCAGTGATACAACTCAATAACTAGTACTGTAAAAAATGCTCACCGAATGCCTGTTGGAACGTCGCCAAACATCTATAGTTCAATCATTCGGTTCTTAAAATTATTTGACACAAGAACAAAAGTTTGACTAACTGGTTGGCCCTTGTTCAACTTTTTCGAAAGAAAACCATGTCTGATACTCATATGTGGTGAAACTTCAAGAATTACTGGTTAAAACATACCTCACTTAGATATTACACATTTTATTATTCACGCGGTTTTGTTTCAGTCAATGATGCGGGTTGCCATGACGAAAAAAATACTTTTCTTCCTTTCATTGCTAAATAAGGGTTAGGAACACACGTATAAACCCATTTACCTGACAGTACAGCAAACTTTAAAGAAAACATTTTTACTTAACCTGCGCCATTTTTATATATATGTCACGTTATTCTTTCGTTGGGCGGGTTCTTTTGAATTATTTGGTAAAAATAATTCAAATTCCAATCCAAGTAACGATAATAAATTAATCTGTTATTTCCTTAGCATTTCTACAAGCTGCTTTCACTCGTACACTGTTGTGACTCGTAGGCCTAATATCACAAATGAAGTTAAAATGAAAATACCTTAATAATGATACTATGACTAATGTAAAAAATAAATTCAGTTGTGCAATTTATGGTTAATCGATCGAGTAACTGAATATACGTGATAACTAACATTGATCAATATACTTCTCTAAATGACTGGAACTGAAAACTGAAACAATAATTCACTGATTCTCGTATTTATAATGTGGCCTTGTTTTTAGATACTTCGTAAATTTCTCGATCACCATATTCCGAATGTCCTAGGTATTCTAGGAATAAGTGAATGTCAAGCGCCCTCTAGGTAATATCTGAATTAAAACACTGAAAATACAGCTTTCAACAGTATCATTCTTCTGACATGATTTGCTTTTATGTATCTACACATAAAAATAGAAAACAGAATATTTTCCTTAGAGCAATAAATGAACTGAAATTACATTAAAAATAGTAAAACCGGATGCTGTAAACCAGGGGCTAGCCAGTACTACAGAATGGGGGGAGGGTCTTTTTCCAGTAAAATGCGGCCTTTTTTTCTTCACAAAGAATATCAGTTATTTTTATTTATTTATTTTTGCACAAAAGCCAAGTTTTTACTAGAAAAATTAAAGGATACTGGACCTTTTAGACTTTTCAGAATTTTGGAGTGGTCGTTCGACCCCCAATCCCCTTGGTTACGCCCCTACTGTAAAGAAAGAAGGTATTTATAGTATTTCCTAACTTTCTCAAGTTGTTTTGTTTTACTTAAAGTAACTAAATGTTCGAGTTTGTTTGTTATTTTCTTGAAAACAGTTTTGGATTTACATTTGTCGTTCTGTTAAAATTGCACAAAAAGGGTAAGCATCTCTGTCCTTATCCACGTATTATACAAACAAAACCTTTCTCACAAGTCACTGTTAAGTTGTCCAGCTTCTACGTTTCCTTATAGAACTGATTAAACACCATCGATATCCAAATTCGTTTATATTCTATGAGGATAAGTTATTTTGAAACCACACCTGAGAGCATGACTGCGACGCCAGCAAATGCTTATACGCTACATGGAAACGTGTTTTAATTGTATAATATCAGTTTTATGTGTCCTACAATTTTCTAGTAAATGCAGTTGTTCTGAGTTATTATTGACATTTCTTGTTCAAACTCTCTGTACTTAAAATACTCCCCTGCTAATAAAGAATTACTGACTGCCTATGATGACATTAACTGATTTGTTATCAGAAGTCATCAGTCAATAATTGATTTATTTTACCCCCTACCCACTCTTCTGTGTTCACTTTCACTAAAATGTGATTAATTAGCGCTTTCACGTGATATGTTAGGCCTACATGTTTGACATTTCACTGAAGATTTTGATCTCGTTTGGATAATCAACAATAAATCATTAAGATTTAGATTTTTATTTTTACTTTACAAACTACAACAGCCCATTATCATGTGACCATTCCAAAAATGTGTAAATTATGCACTCGTCTAACTTTGGCATAAAATTTCCTGACGAGATTTTTGACGTAATTTCCAAAAAGTAATCGTCCAGAAAGTTCTGCTGTGACGTTACACATGCATGGAAACGGCTTTGACAACAGGGCAGAATTGGTACCATTTCTTGACTGGCTTTTCAAGACAAAATTTAAATACGTTTCATTCTACATGATGCACTCTTGGCCAAATATGGCAAATAATTCAGGTTAGGGGGTAAAATAAAGCGTTCACAGTGTTCTGAAACTAACACATTGTTGAATATTTACATTATATAACATTTCAAATATAAAAAAAATGATATAACAATAACGCCTTTACGGAATATCAAAGCTAAAACATATTAAATATATACAAGAATGTACCAACTTTTCAGAAGCTAAAAATGGGTGGGTTGTTATTTATTACCACATATACACAATGAGTGGTTTGTTATTTATTACCACATATACACAATGGGTGGGTTGTTATTTATTACCACATATACACAATGGGTGGGTTGTATTTATTACCACATATACACAATGGGTGGGTTGTTATTTATTACCACATATACACAATGGGTGGTTGTTATTTATTACCACATATACACAATGGGTGGTTGTTATTTATTACCACATATACACAATGGGTGGGTTGGTATTTATTACCATATATACACAATGGGTGGGTTGTTATTTATTCCCACATATACACAATGGGTGGGTTGTTATTTATTATCACATATACACAATGGGTGGGTTGTTATATATTACCACATATACACAATGAGTGGGTTGTTATAGAAACGCCATTATTATACATGGAACGAGTTTTGAAACGCCATTATTTTACACGGAATTTCAAAATAAAATGGCGTTGTCTTTGGTCGTTCTTCAGTCGCGTGCACAACGTAAGAATAATAACTGACAACAATTAACACGCTTGGTTATCTAGACCTTTAAAAATAAGTTTATGTCCTTGAAGAAATAAAACAGGTTTATAAGCAAAGGTAGTTTGGCTAAGGTAAATTATTACTAGATTTTTTAAATTATAGCTGTTAATCCATATAATTAGTACTTGGTTTTTGCTTGTTCTCCCCCCCCCCCAAGTGTTTATGTGTGTGAGACAGACCAAAATATAACAATTTGGGCAAATTGCGTATCTCTCTACAGTGGTGCTATCTGTTGAACATTTCCAAGTTCATTTGAGATTGTATAATTTTCCACTCTTTAGTCATACCAAATGGTTACTTCACTTGTGAAGTTCAAAATACAAAGAACAATCTATTGAATGTTTGAAAATAACCACAACGATTGCTTAGTAAACTTTAGTTTATATATATTTACATCCAAATTGAATCAAGTAGTTTTTTAAAACCCTATTACAATGTAAACAAACTCATAGACTAGATGGTAGACAATCTACGCTGTGGCCATCGCAAGGATCGAACCACGTATATGAGCATTCTATACCGTTAAGTTTATCACTGAGCCACATGGATTCCACACAGACTAACGATTATCAAAGGCGTTTTATTAATGTAAATTATTCACCACAAGTACTTGTAACAACTAGTGATGTAATCTTTACATCTATGAAACGACCCTTTTAGCCCTTCGATAACTTAGAAAATAATAATCAGCTCTGTAGTAGCGACCTCTTCTGGTCACTAGAAAAGTTATGTCAAGTATAGCTAATAATAATCAGCTCTGTAGCAGCGACCTCTTCTGGTCACTAAAAAAGTTGTGTCAAGTATAGATGATAATAATCAGATCTGTAGCAGCGACCTCTTCTGGTCACTAGAAAAGTTGTGTCAAGTATAGATAATAATAATCAGATCTGTAGCAGCGACCTCTCCTGGTCACTTGAAAAGTTGTGTCAAATATAGATAATAATAATCAGCTCTGTATCAGCGACCTCTTCTGGTCACTAGAAAAGTTGTGTCAAGTATAGATAACAATAATCAGATCTGTAACAGCGACCTCTTCTGGTCACTAGAAAAGTTATGTCAAGTATAGATAATAATAATCAGCTCTGTAGCAGCGACCTCTTCTGGTCACTAAAAAAGTTGTGTCAAGTATAGATAATAATAATCAGCTCTGTAACAGCGACCTCTACTGCTCTATAGAAAAGTTATGTCAAGTATAGATAATAATAATCAGATCTGTAACAGCGACCTCTACTGCTCTATAGAAAAGTTATGTGAAGTATAGATAATAATAATCAGATCTATAACAGCGACATCTACTGCTATATAGAAAAGTTATGTCAAGTATGGATAATAATAATCAGATCTGTAACAGCGACCTCTACTGCTCTATAGAAAAGTTATGTCAAGTATAGATAATAATAATCAGATCTGTAACAGCGACCTCTACTGTTATATAGAAAAGTTATGTCAAGTATGGATAATAATAATCAGATCTGTAATAGCGACCTCTACTGCTCTATAGAAAAGTTGGTGTTAAACTAGAAAGAAAATAAAATTTCAGAAACTGTCTAAACATTTGGAATTTCTCATCATAGAGAGACTTAAGAGATTTATAACAGTGATTACTAATATAGTTTAACAAAAAGCAAGAGCGATTTGAAAAGTTGTCTGAACATTTTCATAACATGACGTATAAACAACAAATAACCATTTGGTTTTTAATATTGTCCTTGTACACCCACCCTAGAGAAAAGTTCAAGTTAACAAAATCATTGACTCCCTTCTTAAACTCCTGTAAAGTGTTGGCTGGCATTCAATACTACGACAGTAATTTGTTTCATAAGCTAATCCCCCCCCCCTGTTAGAAAAATAAAACTGTCTTTACTGAAGGTTAGATTGTCTTCCCAAAATCCTCAATTCATCTCATTAAAATAGAATCCAAAAAAATTAGCTGTCCTTTATCCTGTTTATACTCGTCTTTACTGAAGGTTAGATTGTCTTCCCAAAATCCTCAATTCATCTCATTAAAATAGAATACAAAAAATTAGCTGTCCTTTATCCTGTTTATACTCGCGTCCATTTATCCTGTTTATACTC
>NW_013674301.1:17890-19348 GCF_000517525.1 Limulus polyphemus | reverse complement strand
CCTGTTTATACTTGCGTCTATTTATCCTGTTTATACTCGCATCCATTTATCCTGTTTATACTTGCGTCTATTTATCCTGTTTATACTCGCATCCATTTATCCTGTTTATACTTGCGTCTATTTATCCTGTTTATACTCGCAGTCCATTTATCCTGTTTATACGCGCGTCCATTTATCCTGTTTATACTCGCATCCATTTATCCTGTTTATACTCGCATCCATTTATCCTGTTTATACTCGCGTCCATTTATCCTGTATATACTCGCATCCATTTATCCTGTTTATACTCGCGTCCATTTATCCTGTATATACTCGCGTCCAATTATCCTGTTTATACTCGCATCCATTTATCCTGTTTATACTTGCGTCCATTTATCCTGTTTATACTCGAGTCCATTTATCCTGTTTATACTCGCGTCCATTTATCCTCGTCCTTCAATGAGACAGCGGGAAGTTTACGGACTTACAACATTCAAATCCGGGGTTTAATTCCCCGCGGTGGACACAACAGAATGCCTAACATGGCTTTGTTCTAAAACAAAAACAAACCCTTTATCCCGTTTATAATCTGGAAAATCTTGTAAACGTCATCTCAAAAACAACATTTCTATCCCTCTTAGTACCTTTCTTCTGAACCTTTGATAAGTAGACTAAATCTGTGCACATTATTATAAGTAAGGCCTAACCAGGGTAATCAATATGTCTATAAATACACCATAAAATTATATTAGCTCTAGTTCTTAAGAAGACTAACCAGAAGTCGAACAGGAAACGGGTGGTTAGTTAAATATTTAGGGTTAAGCAAGAAAGTTAACATTATTTAACAGATTGTTTACAAATATTTTTTTTAATTGTATAATATTTTACAACAATTAATACAGCGACCTCTACTACTTAGTAAAATTATTAGCAATTTGATTTAATAAATAAACAAGCGATAGATATGAAAGTCTTATCTTTGCGTGAAGTGTAGTACTAAAAGTCAGGTTTTAATTCGTGTTTCTAAGACTAACTGAGATAAATAATAATAATACGTCTGCTTGATTCCCTTAATTTGAAGTCTGAATTTACGATTTTGAACTTGGAAACAAAGCGAATAATTGACAACAACTTCAGTACACAATGAAGTGTCCATGAAACTGAAACTGAGTTTCAAATATTCTAAATACCTTTTGGTAAATTTTATCAAACTATAATAACCGTGTAATCCGATTCAAACTAAACTAGTCGTTCTTAAACGATTGTTTTCTATGTTTGTAATTACCTTTTTACTGCATTTAAACATATCTAAAAGATTGTAGAGTGACGTGCGGATATATTTTCAATGTTCGACATATTAAACAACACAGAACAAATATAATTTTAGTAATTAATACCTAGAACGTGCGGATATATTTTCAATGTTCGACATATCAAACTACACAGAACAAATATAATTTTAGTAATTAATACCTAGAA
>NW_013674301.1:13648-17025 GCF_000517525.1 Limulus polyphemus | reverse complement strand
AGTAATTAATACCTAGAACGTGCGGATATATTTTCATTGTTCGACATATTAAACAACACAGAACAAATATAATTTTAGTAATTAATACCTAGAACGTGCGGATATATTTTCAATGTTCGACATATTAAACTACACAGAACAAATATAATTTTAGTAATTAATACCTAGAACGTGCGGATATATTTTCAATGTTCGACATATTAAACTACACAGAACAAATATAATTTTAGTAATTAATACCTAGAACGTGCGGATATATTTTTTTCATGACAGGTTTTTCTATTTAAATTCTCCCGGGGAAAACCTCGGGAGGCAACCGGGGGCGCTCAGAAGCGATTATTTCTCTTCACCCCGGTCGTGATGGAAGTGATAGGCTATGGACGGACAAATTATGAGTTTATATCATACGTGGGATCGTTTTACCTAAAATCAACGGCTTTTATCAGAGTTGTGGTCCTTCAGGTCAGCTGGGATCTACAAATACAATAGGGGATCAGTGTCCGAATAACCTGCCTGACCAGTGCCCGAGTAAACTCGAGTGGTATTGAGGCGGCATGAAGAAAAAAGGAGTGATAGGCGTGTGAGTCATATTATGCTGCCTCAATACCACTGAATGAAGTAGAAGAAACTCATTATCAAAGAAGACGCGATTTCTAATGAATGCCTACAACTCATTCTCAAACAAGACGCGTTTCCTAATGAATGCCAACAACTCATTCTCAAACAAGACGCGTTTCTTAATGAATGCCGACAACTCATTCTCAAACAAGACGCGTTTCTTAATGAATGCCGACAACTCATTCTCAAAGAAAACGCGTTTCCTAATGAATGCCAACAACTCATTCTCAAAGAAGACGCGTTTCCTAATGAATGCCAACAACTCATTCTCAAAGAAGACGCGTTTCCTAATGAATACCAACAACTCATTCTCAAACAAGACGCGTTTGCCACCATTGACTAGTTGTATTATTTCCTTTTTATGCTAAGTGTTCGTAACTTAAATGACCCTTTATTTCTTAGAAGTAAAAAATAAGTGAACTCTTTATTTAATTGTGTTATCACGACTAGTCAACACGAACAGTACTAAAGTTTTGTTGTTGCTGTTAAACTGAGTCCAAACGTACAACAATTGGTTTGAATTAAACACACGGGTCTGAGGTTGAGAAACACGTGACCTGTTTCTCCCACCTTTCTGGGCTGAAAACAATGGTCAACAGACGCTGTTTGCGAAAGAGCGACAGCTACGTGAGAATGACTGACTACGTTCATTTTGAGCTAAGTTGAGGAAATCTGGAGTGGACGAAAAAAAGTAAATAAACCCCTGTCATTAGAGAGGAAATCCTCACCACCATGTTTTTTGTGTTCATTGACCTGTTTGAATTTTTCATCTCTAAAAATCAACATTTAACGGACTTCACGCATAACAATAAACGTAAAATCAGCGCCAAAAAACCCATACCTGAACTAGTTTAAAATACCCGACTCCCCTCATGATTCACAGAACCCCTAATGTACCGAGGAGCTCCTCCATTATCCCAGTTACTTCTATAGCTATCCCACAGCAGGAGGGGGGGAGGGCTCGTATCGAAAACAAACCCCGTTAAGACATCTCCTCCTGGTACCTAAGCATGTATGCCACGTTTGTTTCCCTTAGCTTGTGAGTTGGGGTATAAACGCGGTTCAAGCATTGCACCCCCGTAATCCAGGGGAGGGGGGATATAAAATACAATATCAGATTCGTGTTCAGTGACCTTGATAAACTACTCTTAAAAACCTCGTCATGCCGGGTGACTTCCCGGGGCCAATTTTATTTTTTCTTGGTAGGGTGATTACACTATACTTAATACACAACTCGTAGGCTACCTCAAATCTGTGGGAGTGGTTCACGGACAAGCAAAACACAGCGTGAATTAATTTAGCACGTGGTTTGAAACAGAAGCGACATCCACAGGTGACCATTCATTAAACGAACCTGATGAACTGATGCATGCTAGTCACTGTAAGTTTCAGTTTTCATTAGATTACACTTATTTTGACCAGTTTATCCTATAAACCTGGCTTCGTTAATTCATAATTGAATACTTTATAAGAGTGACAGTCAGATTCCATTTTTCTATTGGAGTACCCCACGTGTTTGCGGTGGGAAGTGTTCACTAGCTGTCTTCCCTCTAGTCTTTCACTGTTAAATTAGTGACGGCTAGTGCAGATAGCCCTCGTGTAGCAAAATTACACAACCAATGAGAACAACTTAAAAAATATATTTCATCTTTGTTTTATATTAGTTACTTTGAAACTCCCTAAAATATCAACAAAGGCATGTGTAAACTGATTGCTCTGGTTTCTTTTTACCAGCAACTTTCGACACAATTTATAATGCTTGAATTTTAACAAACTCTGGATTTTAATGTACTGGAAACATGAGTAGAATTGTAGAAGGATAAAAATTGTAGTAATTTGAAAGATAAGAACAAAAAGGCAATAAAGGTGTTGAACTGTGTTTCAAAGAATAATTATTGTTGTGACAATTTAATTGTTATGTAAGCGTGAGTTTCGGGTTATCAAAATTGTTGGTAACGTGATGAAAATGTATCACCCTCTACATTATTACCTGAAACCACTCCTATGTCCTTTGCTACAGTTTAAACCAATACTTCCAACAATCGACTCACTCTCAACAATACTGTTTTCTTCTTTTCACGCTGCTAGGTATCAAAGGATGAAATTTATCTGCACTACTAACATATATTTTAAATGTAATTCAACACATCTTGTAAGCATACTAAAATATCTGATGTTTTTTATTAAGCTACATGTATTTAACAAGTATACTTGTTGCTTCTATTTTTCAGCTTCAGTTCAATTGCAGAACTACTGTCAAAATTTATTTTGCCGTTCCTCTCCTCTAAACCTGTCATCCCTTCCAAAAATAGTTTAACCTTCCAGAGTAAAATGAATGATCTGGAAACTTGCTGCTTCTGCGTTGAAAGGCTCAAATACTAAAAACGTGTAGTTTCTCAGAAGCTGGGTTTAGATTTTGTTATTATCCCTGAGGCCAAATATGTAATAGCTTCCTTTATTCTTCCCATCATAGAAGCATGAGTTTGAAATGAAGTAAGATTTAAATTATCTAATAATGAGAAACAGAAAATTATCGAGATAATGTTACGTGACAAGTGTAATTATCTTTATCTAGCAAGGACTATCTTGTGAAATGTTAAACTTTAACAGAAGGTTTTTTATAATTGCTTGTGTTCTGGTAAGAAAGACCTAAACAAATCACATCTGTCGTTCCTTCACATCAAGAAACTAGGACAAATGTTATTATTCGTTCTATCCAGCCCTCCAGTGTCACAGCGGTATGTCTGCGGACTTACAAC
>NW_013674301.1:10340-12729 GCF_000517525.1 Limulus polyphemus | reverse complement strand
AAGAAACCGGGTTTCGATACCCGTGGTGGGCAAAGCACAGATAGCCCTTGTGTAGCTTTGTGCATAATTAAAAACAAACGTTCTATCCAAAAAGTAATAAATAAATCGGAGTTGAAAGATGAAAGAGTTCAGACTTTCAAAAAAACGTTTGGTTAACATAATAATGAAATATCAATCGCATTCTTGAAAAATAGTTTCGAATTATAGAGTTTTACTGTAGTATTTTAAAATGTATATTTACCCCACTCCAAAAAAAAATAAAAAATAGCGCTTCGATTGCAAGGTCGCAGATCTACATACACTCGTACAGCATGAGTCACACAGTACGTTTTCTACACACTTGTCTGACGCCTATATTTCAATATTGAATTTAATTTTGCTGGGTTTAAAGTCCTTTATCTGTAGGATCACCTCTTGAATATTTCAATCTCCCCAACAGATAAATAAACTGTTTACCAGATGTTTCTACAACAGATAAATACTGTTTACCAGATGTTTCTGAAACAGTCGAAAACATTGTGTATCAGAATATGTTGTTTCCAGAACGGAAGAAATGTTGTTAATAAAATGTTTCTAAAACTTGATGGGTTTGTGTTTCAAGGAATTGAGGAGCAAAGTTTTGTTAGATGTGGTTCCAAAAATTAATTGGTTAGCGCTCATGAGATATATCTAAAACAAAAAGAAATGTTAACGCATTGTCTCTGGAAGTGGGTAGATTGAAATGTTCAAGAGGAGATCCCTTGGAACTGAGGGGATTGAAATATTCAAGAGGTGATCCCTTGGAACTGAATGTTTCTACAACAGATAAACTGTGTACTAGACGTTTCTACAACAGATAAACTGTGTACCAGTTGTTTCTACAACAGATAAATAAACTGTTTACCAGATGTTTCAACAACAGATAAATAAACTGTTTACCAGATGTTTCAACAACAGATAAGTAAGCTGTTTACCAGATGTTTCAACAAGAGATAAATAAACTGATTACCAGATGTTTCAACAAGAGAGAAATAAACTGTGTACCAGTTGTTTCTACAACAGATAAATTGTGTACCAGTTGTTTCTACAACAGATAAACTGTGTACCAGTTGTTTTAACAACAGATAAATAAACTATGTACCAGATGTTTCAACAACAGATAAATAAACTGTGTACCAGTTGTTTCTACAACAGATAAACTGTTTACCATATGTTCTTACAACAGATAAATAAACTGTTTACCAGATGTTTCAACTGGTACACAGTTTATCTGTTGTAGAAACATCTAGTACACAGTTTATCTGTTATAGAAACATCTGGTACACAGTTTATTTATCTGTTGTAAGAACATATGGTAAACAGTTTATCTGTTGTAGAAACAACTGGTACACAGTTTATCTGTTGTAGAAACATCTAGTACACAGTTTATCTGTTGTAGAAACATCTAGTACACAGTTTATCTGTTGTAGAAACAACTGGTACACAGTTTATCTGTTGTAGAAACATCTGGTACACAGTTTATCTGTTGTAGAAACAACTGGTAAACAGTTTATCTGTTGTAGAAACATCTGGTACACAGTTTATCTGTTGTAGAAACATCTGGTAAACAGTTTATCTGTTGTAGAAACATCTAGTACACAGTTTATCTGTTGTTGAAACATTTGGTAAACAGTTTATCTGTTGTAGAAACATCTAGTACACAGTTTATCGTTCTAAGGACGATAAAGTGATTATTCCAGTTTATATGACTGTTTGGCTATGTTTATGTGTATGTGTCTGTTTATACCACTTTAGATTACTGTTTGGGTCTGTTTAGGTGCATGTCTGTTTATACCAGTTTAGATGACTGTTTGGCTATGCTTATGTGCCTGTGTCTATTTATGCCAGTTCAGATAGCTATTTGGGTATGTTTAGGTGCTTGTGTCTGTTTATGGCAGTTCGGATAGCGGTTTGGGTATATTTAGGTGTTTGTTTATGTCAGCTCAGAATGTTATTTAGGTACCTGTGTCTGTTTATGCCAGTTCAGAAGGTTGTTTGGGTATGTTTAGGCACCTGTGTCTGTTTATGCCAGTTCAGAAGGTTCTTTGGGTAGGTTTAGGTACCTGTGTCTGTTTATGCCAGTTCAGAAGGTTGTTTCGGTATGTTTAGGTACCTGTGTCTATTTATGCCAGTTCAGATAGCTATTTGGGTATGTTTAGGTGCTTGTGTCTGTTTATGGCAGTTCGGATAGCGGTTTGGGTATATTTAGGTGTTTGTTTATGTCAGCTCAGAATGTTGTTTAGGTACCTGTGTCTGTTTATGCCAGTTCAGAAGGTTGTTTGGGTATGTTTAGGCACCTGTGTCTGTTTATGCCAGTTCAGAAGGTTCTTTGGGTAGGTTTAGGTACCTGTGTCTGTTTATGCCAGTTCAG
>NW_013674301.1:4398-9340 GCF_000517525.1 Limulus polyphemus | reverse complement strand
TAGTCTATGATATCATATTGTTTCATGGGCTAATCTATGATATCATGTCATTTCATGTGGCTAGTCTGTAATATCATATTGTTTTCATGTGGCTAGTGTGTAATATCATATTGTTTTCATGTGGCTAGTGTGTAATATCATATTGTTTTCATGTGGCTAGTCTGTGATATCATATTGGTTTCATGTGGCTAGTCTGTGATATCATATTGGTTTCATGTGGCTAGTCTGTGATATCATTGTTTTCATGGGGCTAGTCTATGATATCATATTGGTTTCATGTGGCTAGTCTATGATATCATGTTGTTTTATGATATCACAGACTAGCCACATGAAAACAACATGATATCATAGATTAGCCACATGAAAACAATATGATATCATAGACTAGCCACATGAAAACAATATGATATCATAGACTAGCCACATGAAAACAATATGATATTACAGACTAGCCACATGAAACCAATATGATATCACAGACTAGCCACATGAAAACAATATGATATTACACACTAGCCACATGAAAACAATATGATATTACACACTAGCCACATGAAAACAATATGATATTACAGACTAGCCACATGAAAACAACATGATATCATAGACTAGCCACATGGTTTTTCATGTGGCTAATCTATGATATCATGTTGTTTTCATGTGGCTAGTCAGCACTTTATAATTAAGGTTTGTATGATGAAACGAAACTAAAACAAATGTGTAGTTCTTTAAATTTAATGTAGAATTATCAAATATGAGGAACATGAAACACATGTCACTATTATTCTGACGATAGTGTTTTATGAAAATTTACTGATCCTGAAGTGAATGTTTAAAGTTCTTAACCCTAAGGAAGAGTTGGACACTAAATGTATCATTAACCTTTATGCAGCTATACACTGAATATATTCTTAACCCTGATGAAGAGTTATACACTAAATGGGTATTTAGCCTTAAGACAGTATTGTACTCTGAAAGAATACTTAACCCTAAAACAGAATTGTGTTCTATACACATATTCAATTATAACACAGAGTTGTATTGTATATGTGTATCTGACCGTAATATTACGTTACCCGTGCTTTAACTTTTGTTAATCATTATTTCCGGTCGCAAAGAAAATTATAGAGCTCATATTATTAAACTTGTTAATTATTAAAGATCTTTCATGGCCAAAAACATAAAAAAGAAATTTGCCTTTTTCAAGTTTCGGAAGCCTTGCACTTAAACTAGGTTACCTTGACATTATTGTAAGTTAGTTTAAACCAACTCCGCTCTATTTACAAGTACATTGTCTATAGATCTAGCCCTATTATTATGTACAATCTGACCAGATTTGTATCTGTTTATGTTTCCCTTTTCTCTAGATCTGACTGTTTTACGTCATGGAGAAACATCTCCATTTAAACTGATTATTAGTCTATGAACTGTATTTTATCTAACAGGTTAAGCAACTTTACACTGTTAAATTTGTTCAAAACTAGGTTTCAGAATCGTAAAATTGAATCGCCCTCACTGAAACGTCTTCATTTTGATTCTGTTTTTTGTAATTACAAGTTTCTTGGCCAGAAATTAAAGTTTTTATCCTGAATAACTACAATTCACGCAAATAAATTGTTAAATCAAGCCATTTTTACCTTCTTGTTTTCTCTGTTCTTGACCCTAATTTGTGTATTGTCAAGTCCGCTAGGAGGTGTATCCCCACCACTATGATCGTCCTACTCGACTGATACCTCTGTAACTTCAGTACATTCTACTTTATATCCTAGTTTTATTTCCCATTTGTGTTCAAAGCTTCTTGTTTTCGGCCTTCTTGCCTGACAATGCTGTTCTTACGTTGAAATGTAAATCAGGTTGACCTTTTTGCTGACCGTTGTAAAGAAAATACGTCCAGAAACAATCCACCATTTACTGTATTATAATCAGTGTGGACATGATAATAACCCCAGAGTACCATACTATACATAAGACCAGCCCTTCTTCAGATCTATATAAGACAAACCTTACTTCAGGTCACAATAGGACCAACCCTTCTTCAGGTCCAAATAAGACCAGCCCTTCTTCAGATCTCAATAAGACAAACCTTACTTCAGGTCCCAATAGGACCAACCCTTCTTCAGGTCCAAATAAGACCAGCCCTTCTTCAGATCTTAATAAGACAAACCTTACTTCAGGTCTCAATAGGACCAACCCTTCTTCAGGTCCCAATAAGACCAGCCCTTCTTCAGATCTCAATAAGACAAACCTTACTTCAGGTCGCAATAGGACCAACCCTTCTTCAGGTCCCAATAAGACCAGCCCTTCTTCAGATCTCAATAAGACAAACCTTACTTCAGGTGACAATAGGACCAACCTTTCTTCAGGTCCAAATAAGACCAGCCCTTCTTCAGATCTCAATAAGACCAGCCCTTCTTCAGATCTCAATAAGACCAACCCTTCTTCAGGTCCCAATAAGACCAATCCTTCTTCAGGTCCCAATAAGACAAACCCTTCTTCAGATCTCAATAAGACAAACCTTACTTCAGATCTCAATAAGACAAACCTTACTTCAGGTCACAATAAGACAAACCTTACTTCAGGTCACAATAGGACCAACCTTACTTCAGGTTTCGAAAAGACCAACCCATCTTCAGGCCCTAATTTGTCCAGCTTATGATTTTTAAATAAATTGTGAATTACTCAAATCTTAAGAGTGGTCATGCTATACTAAAATGGTTGAAGTGTACTTAGTACGTGGTGTTATAATTTCAATATCTGTGTTCCAACTCCCTTTTTGTTGTATCTATTCTTTACGTTTATACCATTGTTAAGTTGATTACAAGTGATATAGTTGAAGATGGTTATTAGATTCTATTGTTACAGTATCTATTCTTTAAGATTATACCATTGTTAAGTTGATTACAAGTGATATAGTTGAAGATGGTTTTAGATTCTATTGTTACGGTATCTATTCTTTAAGATTATACCCTTGTTAAGTTGATTACAAGTGATATAGTTGAAGATGGTTTTTAGATTCTATTGTTACAGTATCTATTCTTTAAGATTATACCATTGTTAAGTTGATTACAAGTGATATAGTTGAAGATGGTTTTTAGATTCTATTGTTACAGTATCTATTCTTTAAGATTATACCACTGTTAAGTTGACTACAAGTGATATATTGAAGATGGTTTTTAGATTTTATTGTTACAGTATCTATTCTTTAAGATTATACCATTGTTAAGTTGATTACAAGTGATATAGTTGAAGATGGTTTTTAGATTCTATTGTTACGGTATTTATTCTTTAAGATTATACCATTGTTAAGTTGACTACAAGTGATATAGTTGAAGATGGTTTTAGATTCTATTGTTACGGTATCTATTCTTTGAGATTATACCATTGTTAAGTTGACTACAAGTGATATAGTTGAAGATGGTTTTTAGATTCTATTGTTACAGTATCTATTCTTTAAGATTATACCATTGTTAAGTTGATAACAAGTGATATAGTTGAAGATGGTTTTTAGATTCTATTGTTACAGTATCTATTCTTTAAGATTATACCATTGTTAAGTTGATTACATCTGATATAATTGAAGATGGTTGTTCAAAGTAACAAACAAGAATAACGTTGTTAACCTATCTTATAATGAAATACGAAACCATATAACCAGAGACCTTTCTTCATGTGATTTTGGAAAGACCCGTATCATGTGGTCTTGTAGGTTTGTGTGTGTGTGTGGAGGAGATTTTATGTGTTGGAGATTACTATGCGAGTTATTGTCGTTCTTATTTCTTTATTGAGCATAACGAAATGATTAGTTTCGAGCTTGAAGATATAATCTACTTGAAAGAATCAACCCTGTTATCACCACAAAACGTTATTTTATTATAGCACTAACGTGGAAGTCTGAAGTGACACAGCACAGAGAGCCCACCTTCGTTCATTTCATGATGAAATCTGAGAATATTTCCATATTTGTTGCTCAACTGGACCGGTCAGTATTTGAGTTGAAGTTTTTATGAAATTGCAGCTGCGTGGAATATTGAAGTGGACCATCTTCTGAGTTGAGGTCATCACCAGATGGAAATAATAAAGGCCTCAGCTCCAAAGCCGAAAAGTCGTCCACTCCTAGATTCCAGGCAGGTGATGTTTAATTATATAAAATAATTAAGATTTTATTCACCCTTTTCATGATCCTCTTAGAAATAAGCATTTTAAGGAACATTATTATTTTCCATTCAGAATAGTTTGTTCTTTTTTTTAGTTTATTCTCATATGTTGTGAGTTAATTGCCATTATGAAAGAGAAAAAAATATATTATTTTACACAGAAGCTACTTTCTCTTTTGGTTGCTTAATTTGAAGCACATTAAAACCCAATTAACTCGTTACAATAGATGCGCACAGTCAAGAAAGGCTAGAAACGTTTTTCTCATTAAGAACACCTCGGGAAGTGGGTGAAACAAGTTATTGGTAACGTTAACAGACACGGTTCGTTTTTTTAACTAGAACAGTAAGACCCTGCTCTTGGCCATGCCTGGTTTAGATCCTAAAGCTTAAACACCAGTTTGTACTTTGAAGGCGTCAAAAATGATAATAACAACCCCACCTTGTGGTTGTTAATAATAAGAAAATTATTTTTATATTTAATTTTTAACATAGTCAAGTTTTTATAAATGAAATACTGTTTTTGTGTCTTGTTATTTTTCTACATTTAGGTTCTTGAAAGTATAATATTCGTAACTGATTAATGTCTATTTCTGTAGAAAAAAACGTTAAAGATTCCCCGTATTCATTTAAGGATTTTAAATTCGTTCATCTGATTGTTAATCAATAAATAATTAATACACGTGTTTATATGAAACATAACTAGATCTGAAAAAAATTAAAACAAAAGCTATGAGATACTCGTGATTTGTAACCAAACAATAACGTATTTTTCTATTATATCAGACTAT
>NW_013674301.1:0-3466 GCF_000517525.1 Limulus polyphemus | reverse complement strand
GAGCGCCTTATCCACCTGGCCATGCCGGGCACAAATGTTAATGACGAATTTGTAATTTATTCAGTTTGTGAACAATAACTTTAGGTTTTAGGATTAATAATTTTAACAATTAATAATGCTAAGTCGCGGGATTGAAACTCGTCGCCGAACATACTTGATCTTTCAGCCGGGAGAATTATAATGTGGCAATCACTCCCATTATTCGTTGGTATAGAGTAGCAGTCGGTTCGGTGTATTGACCGTCTTCCTGAGGCTGTTCCCCTAGTGGGTCAGCTTTACGTTTATGGACTTCCAACGTTAACATCCGGCATTCGATTCCCTGCGCTGAACGAAGTGCATATATCCCTCTGTAGAGCTTAGCAACAAAACAAACGCAACAAACCTCCAGTATAGCACTTCAAATTTAGAAGCAAACACCAAACAGACATAATGGTCACAAAACAAGGATTCCAATAACCTTCTTCAGAAATGAATTCCTAAAATCAGGAATCCGATAACCTTCTTCAGAAGTCAATTTCCAAAATCAGGAATCCGATAACCTTCTTCAGAAGTCAGTTTCCAAAATCAGGAATCCGATAACCTTCTTCAGATGTGTATTTCTCAGCCATTAAACTCAAACACTTTAATCATTATTCAATAAGTCAATAATAGTTCTCGTTAATCATATTTTTGTAGAAGCTGTATTAAAATCGGTCTTATATTTCAAATGCCGACCTTGGTTTTCAAAAATAGTAACTTCAGGAGATCTCCACCGTATGGAATGAACACCACAAAGTCTAGACCAAAGATGGCTACACTAAACATTAGCATTAAAGAAACTTAAACACTGCTTGTCTACTAATTATGTAATAATTTCTTACATTAAATTGTAATACTTATAAGTTGATAGAAAATCATTAACTATTGTATGCAGAAGCCTCATAAAGAGCCAATTGTTGAGATGTTCTGATAAATTTGCACACTATGTATATACACAAACATAGCGAAAATCGTCAGATAATGACCTGTACGAAGCGTCAGTTGATGTGTTCCTGTCAAAGATTCTTGGTGCAATATTGTGTTCCTCCTATGTTATGAAAGCTATTATTTTTGATTATTTTGTTGCAAATATTTTTGACAAACCTTTGTTGTGACACCTTTTCAGAAAAACAATGTTTTTTGTGGAATAATCTGTTGTTGTTTGAAACGGATATTTTGGTGGAATCATTTCTGGTTGCTGTTGTTTTTGTTGGGTGGTTTAGTGTAATCATTTCTGGTTGCTGCTGTTTCTGTTGGGTGGTTTAGTGTAATCATTTCTGGTTGCTGCTGTTTCTGTTGGGTGGTTTATTGTAATCATTTCTGGTTGCTACTGTTTATGTTGGGTGGTTTAGTGTAATCATTTCTGGTTGCTGCTGTTTCTGTTGGGTGGTTTGGTGGAACCATTTCTGGTTGCTGCTGTTTCTGTTGGGTGGTTTAGTGTAATCATTTTTGGTTGCTGCTGTTTCTGTTGGGTTGTTTAGTGTAATCATTTCTGGTTGCTGCTGTTTCTGTTGGGTGGTTTAGTGTAATCATTTCTGGTTGCTGCTGTTTCTGTTGGGTGATTTGCTGGAACCACTTTTAGTTGCTCTTGTTTATGACAGATATTTTAGGGGAACGTTTTTGGCTACATAATTATATTTAGAAACGAAAAAACGTATAATTTTTAGGACCATATCATATTTATTTCCTCTTTTCCCGTCTCATTTGCTTTATATAAAATAATTCAACGTAATCGATAAAAATTGTTCCTTGTTTATAAAACGAGTTCTTCAAAGACGAGTAAATTTTATGATATCCGAGCATTGAAGGGCATGTTTTTATAATTTGTGTATGGTAAACTTGGTCATGCAAAAGCGAAATACTCTTTCAAAAAAAAGTCATGCGCTAAAATAAAATATTCAATTCATTTTATACCTCATTAGATTGATTGATGGAGTTTAAAATATCACGATTTTGGCATTTTTCGGTATATTCATTGTATTTCCGACATAAACTTCGAAATAAAAGTATCTGACGAAAGAGTAACTTGGCTTACCCACCTCACACCCATTTATTAACTCCACCGTGGTTCAGTGGTAAGTCTTAGGTGTTGTCATGATAAAAATTTGTTTTCGATATTGATAGCCCATCGCGTGGCTTTGTGCTTATCAACAAACATACAATCATTTTTGGCCACCATTTTAGTCTTTGCTGGAGCATCAGTATATAAAGAGCAACAGTTAATGGTCGTACCAGCCGAGTTTGATGTGTTTCCAGCCTTATGGGTGGAGTATTACTCGAATAAGAGCAGCTCAGCCTACTGCTAGCTCCTAGCCACGTCAAGGTTGTCCAAACCCTATAATTTCTAGAAAACGAGTGGGAAAACAACACATCCGAGAATACAGGATTGTAGTACAATAGACTATCAAAAAAGGGGTTTCATTACACGACGCTAACACTGTAGAAATTTAGAAGAAACTTTTCCCTAATAACGTCCATTTTTTATCACTGTGAATATCAAGTAGACCAAAAAGGTCGACTACGTTCAGACCTCCTGGAGACAGCTACCACGTTGGTTTGAAACTGGTCCTTTTGTTAGGTTGGCAAGTATAAATACCTTGGTGCTTGGCCAAAGGGGCACGGCTAGTCGTGCGAACCCAGTTCTGGTTGAAGACCCGAACGGCTTCTCAGCCAGATAGTCACGTGCACTCGGATAGATGAAAATCCCTAAATCATTAATGTCATGAATTGCATTTACCTACCTTTATACAATACATCCCGCCTAAGTAAATTCATACGTCATACCCCACCCATTTATCCATCATTCCACGCTTTTATCCATCTTTACAGCCATCATATCCCACATTTCTAACTATATTACGTACTGTTATATATATGCACACACTCATAGCATGAGCTAGGCGTGGCCTCGAGGTTTAAGTACTGGACTGTGATTTCGAGGGTCCATGGTTCGCGCCTCCTTCTCGAAAGTTCAAGCTCCTCATTTTGAGGTCGTGGGTGCGTTATAAGAGTGAGGACAAATGTTCAGCTACTTTTCTATCAATTTCAAATTATAGACGGTTAGTTTAGGGAGTTCTTGTGTAGCTATTATAGACGGTTACTGTAGGTAGTTCTGGTGTAGCTATTATAGACGGTTACTGTAGGTAGTTCTGGTGTATCTATTATAGACGGTTAGTGTAGGTAGTTCTGGTGTATCTATTATAGACGGTTACTGTAGGTAGTTCTGGTGTATCTATTATAGACGGTTAGTGTAGGTAGTTCTGGTGTAGCTATTATAGACGGTTAGTGTAGGTAGTTCTGGTGTATCTATTATAGACGGTTAGTGTAGGTAGTTCTTGTGTAGCTATTATAGACGGTTAGTGTAGGTAGTTCTGGTGTATCTATTATAGACGGTTAGTGTAGGTAGTTCTTGTGTAGCTATTATAGACGGTTAGTGTAGGGAGTTCTT
>NW_013674300.1:25891-27605 GCF_000517525.1 Limulus polyphemus | reverse complement strand
TATATACCAGCCCACCCTACATCGAGCAATTACTAGAGCATTCCCGAAAGAACAAGATAGTTCTAGAAACTAGAGGGGCCACAGTGGTCACGTGACTCGTTGACGCAACAATATTTTCGACCGTAAACCTAATAGTGTCTCGGAGACTCTTCCATCTTAGTCCTAAATCTACTATTTAAAGAACAATATGTCTCTCAGTCTATGCGTGCTAGCTCACATGGAAACCCAGTATTAAATTTATGTTTATACAAGTGCAAAAGTGGATGACGTTTAATCTGCATTGTTCTATACGACGTTTATAACATTAAATTTAAAGGAAACATATTAAGTTAATTTTTTTTACATTTCCCTGTCTCTTAAATAATGCAATAGCATTACATCTCAATACAAATTCCAACAGGCGCCTAAAAATCGACAGTTAGGCCTAAAGTTTAAATATGCTTCGTACGCGAAGCATGAAACTACCCGCCGCATAATCTACGGCAATTAGTCACTGCCACAACTTCATTCATTTTCAATGCTGCACAGCAAACACATTGCGCGAAAAAAATAATTACAGATTCGAGATGATATACAAATGCGATTTAGACACATTTTCCAACAACAAATTTACAAAAAACAACATGACAACAGATAATTTTTACACTTCTTGATACCGCAATTTTAAAAATTCATTATTTTATAACTATACATTTCCAACTATTTCAATACGAACACTTAAAAATTCGTTAATTAGGCCTAAAGTTTAAATATGCTTAGTACGCGAAGAACAAGTTCAAGTTTACCCGCTAGGGAAATAAAATATTAATCCATTTCCGTTAATGGTGGTGAACCAGACGCTTTATTAATACTTTGAGGGAAAGTAAAACAAAAAAACTAGTTCATACCATTATAGAAGGAAAAATAAATGAAATAGCAACAAACAAAAAAAGTTGATTTTTAAACTTTTTAATACCATAGTTTTAAAAATTCAGTATCTTATATCGTCGCTTTATCAAGAATTGTATTAAGAAAAGATCTCAAGATCTTGGTCAAAGATGGCGATTATCCAGAAAGACAAGGTGTTTATACAAAAAATGTTGTGTGCAGAGAAATATTTCTTTTATAGTCATTCCACTATTTTACACTTCTTTATTTGAAATCTAAATACAACTTCATATTATACTTAGATTTTTGTTTCATCCATGACTAACTAGATGCAACAACAGCATATATTTAATTAAAGGATTTATCTATTTAAAACATATACCCTTCTCGCACGCACACACACTCACACATATATATAGAAATCTACTTAATAATGCTGCATATGAGAAATAATCTTTGGACTTTGGTTCATATGGCTCGGCATACTCCTCTTATGTGGAAAGTCGATGATTCAATCCCGTTTATATCCATTTGTTATTTATTTGCTTTTTGCTAAACACTGTTTCAGTACTGAAATAATTATAGTACATAAATCGTAAGCGAAACACAAGTTTATCCCCTAGCTCATATATTAAGCTAATAGTGAAAAACAAGCTCTAACATAAGAGTATAATAATACAAAAATAGATTTATTAAACATTCTAAACAATACTGACATTTTTTCTAAAAGTTTACCCCTGACGCTGGACAGTGTCATTGGTAATGGTGACACTGTCCAATTTTTTACACACTATACGTATTTTTAATTCTATATAAATCTTTTACCGACATGTATTGATTTTAACTC
>NW_013674300.1:22327-25527 GCF_000517525.1 Limulus polyphemus | reverse complement strand
ACTTTCATTGCTTTTACCGGTTGTTTGGTGCAGATAGCCTAGCTGCTTTGCGCCATAAAACACCAACCAACCAACTAAACAATACTGTTAATTAAAGCAAAAATTAATAAATAATACAGTATGCCTTAACTATAACTGTAGTAAGATGTTAGGGTTAAGCTTCTTATGGCTTTTTATACTATATAATTTATTCAGTCCCTTAGGCTTAGGGTTGTTCAAGGAGAAGAATAGTGAATAATAGCTCTTCAACCACACTACGCCTAACATATCCATTACACTAATGAGGAATAATTATAATCATAAGCTATTTTTCTTAAACTTATCGTATTTTTTTACACTAAATTCTTTATTCAGTCCCTTAGGCTTAGGGTTGTTCAAGAAGAAGAAGAGTGACTAATAGCTCTTCAACTACACTACGCCTAACATATCCATTGCACGAGTGAGGAATAATTATAATCATAAGTTATTTTTCTTAAGCTTATCTAATTTTTTAACAATACATTCTTTATTCAGACCCTTAGAGGTATTCAAGAAGGGTGAATGAAATTATTTCAACCATAATTACGGTAAACAAGCAATAACTGTTAACTTCAGTTACAGTCGTAGATTCCATGTTTCTTAAACAACGTAACACCAGTATACGGCGTACAAACAGAACCTTCCATTAAAAACGTCTGTTAACATCAAAGTGTTAATTCAAGTTTTGGTGTTGGTTATAACAAAAAAAAAAAAAATTGGTAAAGCCTATTCATCAAGATAAGTTTCTAATTTCAATAAAGAGTACAGTAAGGCTCTTTAGTCAATATACGTTTCAAGTTTAAATACAGGAGACAGTAAAACACGGTCAAGATACGGAGCCAGTATTGTGTACCGGTCAGTAAAAAAGAGAGAAGTCAGATATTTTTCTGCAGCAAGCAAACACGTTTCTGAAGCATGGTGACACGGAAAATTTTGTGGTTTGAAAATGAAATGTAAGAACATTAGAAGCAGATAGAAGAAAGTGGGTGTTCATTGATACATTGTTCAGGCTGTAAACACATTCCATTGAGTCAAGTCATTGCCAAAAAATAAAAATAAAAAACGCGGAAGCATTTTGTTTGTTGGCAATTACCCAAATCTTTTGAAAGATAAACGAAGCAAACAACCAAATAGTTCAAACATTATAATACTTTTATAATTCATAAATTTCCAGCATCTGCTTTTCCTAGCCGTGTCAAAATGTAAACGTTACAGTCATAAACTCTTGTGTATCTCCTGGTAGTTTATTCAGCTTGAGGATGCTTATGACACACAAAAATCGGGGTTCGATCTAACCAAAGTAGAAATCTTATTACCATCTTGACTATCCCGAAAGCAACTACTTGTTATTGCGGGAAAAATATTAGTGTGACGTCAAGGAAGTACGTAAACAGTGTATAAGTTGTATTTGTACTTGTTTTTAAGTTTTCCAAATTCAGCGAAAAGTTTATTTACATAAACTTAAACTTCATGTTGGCGGTTAATATATTTACAAAATATTTTAGAAATACAGTTGAGTTAAAGTATCTTGAATTAAACCCATATTTTGTGGTTTATCAGTGTATGAAGTACGCTGACTCTTAGGCGGTAACGGAACATATTATACTGTTTCAGTAAATAAACATAATATATTACTACCACTTAGTTTGAAAGACAAAGCGTAATTAACATGGCCCATAGATACTCGCTGTTTCCTGTTAGGCTTAGTAGGGTTACCGATATTCGTATTTTACTGCTCTGTCCAGATTCATGTTTAACTAACATATGTTTGTACCGTGGCAAGTTACAAATTAAGTAGTATTTTTAAAATATATTATTCTGTTGGGCCAAATATTGTTGTAACGGCGGTAATAAGGTACGAAATACTTCTAAATGAACACCAGCCCATTTCCCCCTTCTATCCTACGTCACAGAGTGCGCTTCCTCTTTAGTATCCAAGGTTCGTTTTTTTTTACGTACAGATTTGAGTTATGAATGTATTCACAACTTCTCAAATCTCCAGATCTATGCGGTAAACAACACAAGAACTGTTTTCAATTTATGCGAAACGGAGTGTACGTAAAAAAAAAAAAAAAAGAAATTCTCTATTTGAATAATCAACGTTTGGCGGCAACTTATTTTACGCTTAAATATCGCCCAACTAATACGATAAGATCGCAGTAGCGGATTTGTTTGTAACTTGGAGAATTACTAAAGTTCCAAGTTCGGTGAACAGCATCATAGTTAGAATGGCAGTACCAGCTTTCCGACTTAAGTGTAGCAAACATTTATGAAGTTAATTCACTCGAATTTTTCTGGGATTTCCCCGTAATGTAGGAGACAGTCTACTTAGGTGTCGGAGACATCACATGTGCATCTGATCTGTAAGTATTACAATACTGTGGCCACGCCTACAGATGGGGGTCCTACCTGTATCCGGGACATTGATATCCGAAACTCCCCTGGTGACGTAAACCGACTTTAGAAATCGAACTTAAATTTCAAACAAGAATAAATAATAATAAAATAATAAGTGTAAACCAATATATTTTACACGTTTAGCGCATCGTCTTATATCACACACCTCTAATTCATGACCATGTTGTTAATTATAGTATTTTCTTCATAAATCCTGCATCGACCTCCAGTCCTCTCGTTTAACAGTATCACGAATTCTGACGTTTTATTCTAGACTGTATCTGATGGCCCGGCATGGCCAGGTGGTTAGGGCACTCGACTCGCAATCTGCGGGTTCGAATCCCCGTCACACCAAACATGCTCGCCCTTTCAGCCGTGGGGGCGTTGTAATGGTACGGTTAATCCCACTATCCGTTAGTAAAAGAGTAGCCCAAGAGTTGGCGGTGGGTGGTGATGACTAGCTGCCTTCCCTCTAGTCTTACACTGCTAAATTAGGGACGACTAGCGCAGATAGCCCTCGTGTAACTTTGTGCGAAATTCAAAAACAAACAAACTGTATCTGATCAATGAATCAAAATCAACCAAAAGAAGGAGCTCACTCGGTACATTGTAACAGTCCCATACTTGTGTATGGAAGCACGTTGTGCTATTATAACAAGAAATTCACGAACAACGATTTATTAGCGAAATGAAATGTTTTTCTTTTTTGGGAGAACATACTACATGTTTCGACAGAACATTAGTCTGTCCCCGTATTCCACCTTATTCTAATATTTACATCTAGG
>NW_013674300.1:14657-22027 GCF_000517525.1 Limulus polyphemus | reverse complement strand
CCCCACGGCTGAAAGGGCGAGCATGTTTGGTGTGACGGGAATTCGAACCCTCAGATTGCGAGTCGAGTGCCCTAACCACCTTGGCCATACCGGGCCTACATCTAGGTCTAAAATAAAAACTTAGTTTTCCGTAAATTGTTTAATCCCGAAGTTCAAGGGAGGTCCAGTTACATCTACACTTTGATCAACGTGTTACTGGGTTATACTAGTTTCGGAGAATTCCACTCCTCATAGGTAGCCCTGAACACAATTTACCAAAGAAAGATAAGCTGGACCTATATCATTGTGAAAAGTGTATAGGTTTTTCTCATAGTGACTATAAAGCACGTTCACACCAACTATACATCTAGGTCATTAAAGATTAGGCTTAACTTTCACAGAAAATATACATTTTAGTTAATATTAAGTCAGGGCGGTCCATTCTTTGACCTGTGAATGGCCGAAATATAAAGAGTTTAACTTTTTCAAATCTACTCAATAAATTCTGTATTTACTTGCAGCTTAGTCTTCAACTTAAATTAATATATTATCACTATCCGTGAGATCAATAAAAAAATATTAATTATAAGTCATATAATTAACAGGTAGGTTAAAGTTGCTGTAAAAATATTAATTATAAGTCATATAATTAACAGGTAGGTTAAAGTTGCTGTAAAAATATTAAAAAACAGACATTTGTTAATGTCTTATAATAAAAAGTTTCATCTCTGAGCGAGACGTTTTCAAGCGAAGATATAAAACAGCACAAAAACTATTAGTTTTAAGGAATCTTCCCATGATGCATTTGAAAACGAGATCACTCCACTAGTCTGGATAACTATCATTATTTTACCAATAATGCTTTTTTAACTTTTCTCTTACGTTTATGTTGTTTCCAGTTTAGGATCTTAAAGTCTTCCAAAGTTATGTTATAGCTTAAATATTTTACAAGATCAAAAACATGAGCGGGATCGTTTAAACTCTCATTGACTCGTTTTTTTGTTTTTGCTGTTGTTTTTACAGAGATTGACTAAACCTTATTACACCGAATTGGTTGTACTGATTACCCTTTTGCTCTATCTTGTGTTTGTTGTAGAGTGTTGTTGTTACATGTTCTATCGTTGGGCGGGTTATTTTGGATTATTTGGTAAAAACAATGCCGGATTCAACTGGCATAACGATAACGAATTAGTTATTATTCTATAACGTTTGTGACACTTTCTAAGTTTGGTTGTTGTTAAGCACGAAACTACAGAACGGGTTAGGTGTGCTCTGTCCACCACAGGTATCGAAATACAAATAGAGCATCGTAAGCCTTCAGACTCACCGCTGAGCCACTTGGGGGCGTTTCAACAGACGGAGGTAGAGGTAAAGAGGGGCGTTAAGGCTAAAGCTAATCCCAAAATGTGCCTTAACCTCTCCTGTAGCCCCTGTACCCGACAAACAGTGCTTACTGTTAAAATTAGTTCAATTCTTCAGTACGTGTACCCACAAAATATAAATAGCAGTCACATCAGCTTGTTTGTCTAGGTCACCTGAGCTTCCTCACCGAGAAGAGGTTGGCGCCGACCTTGGCTACAGGTTACGTTCACTTTAACACAAGTTGTAGGACTAGATTCGCTAACAACGTATGAATAGAAATGCCGAGACCAATGGTATGCGCTCAAATGAGATGACCTCTTGTCGTCACTTGCTGCCTCGCATGAAAGAGTTCTCTATCAGTAGGAGGTCGAGCGGATCCGCTGATTGCTCTATCCTTGATGGTCCTCTGGAAGGGACCCTGACAGGAACTCTGGGTCCTTCCACAGGTTGACCTTCTGTTAGCAAATTGTTCTTTGAAATTACCCTGTTGGTCCTTTTCTCACGGTGGATGATCTTTGGCTTGGACCACCTGTCCTTCTGGATTATGCAAACTACATCATTGATTCTTTTCAAAACAAGATAAGTCCTTTCTGGGCATCTGTTTAACTTTGATGTTCGTCCTTTCTTGTGGCAGGAATTGTACAGCCATACCATGTCACCTTGATAGAATTCAGTCTTATCAGCATTAACCTCATAGTGACTGTTCATTTTATCACAAGCTGATTTAAGTATTCTCTCAGTAACAACATGCATGGCATATTTATTCTTCAGATCTACGAGGATTATTTTTTACTATCTATCCACCAAGACATGTCAAAGTGTTTGGTTCCACTACATTCCAGTCACTAGATGTAAATTTAATTCCAATAAGTTCTAGTATGGGTATTTCACTTTTTAATGATACAATGACCTCCCTCCCTGTTGACACTGGAAGTTCAACTTCTGGTGCACAGGGATTTCCCGGTCATAGGCTGTGAACTATTTGAAGCTAGCCTGACCTCGCATCCGCGTCTCCACGTGAAGTACGTTCCCAATGTGCACTTGTCTTTGACATCAACTAACTGCACATCATGAGGTGTAGGGAAACTTTCCACTTTTCTCTTGATGAAACTTTGTCCACTTACTGTTCACATCAATCCCTCTTCTTTCTTCATCGTTGGGGGCAATTTTCCACCTTTCATTACTAAACTGGATTAAACAACTGTAGCTGTAGAACCAGTGTCAATCAGTGTACTGCAAGGTTTTCCATCAATAGAGCCATGGATCTGTGGACGACTTTCTTCAAAGAATGAAGTTCTTATCTCATTTGGGGCAGATGGAGTATTCCAAGCTGAACTTCGTCCCATAATTCCTTCTTTTTTGTTGTTCCTTTAATCTGGTTGGACTTGAAGACTCATCCCTAAGGTATTGTCTCTTTGACCCACGAACAGGTATTAATTATTCACTGTCTCCACTGTAATAGCCATGTTTTCTATAATTATAACAGATCCCTTTTTTGGACATCCTTTGGGAGGACTTTTTATTCCATAAAGGCTTTAATCTACAGTGCTTCATAATATGTTCTTTCAAGCTACACTTAAGACACCTTTTAACTTGTAGCTTATGTCCTCTATTCTGTGTAACAAATTGTTTAATTAATATTTTCAGTTCTTCTAGGCTATCATCAGGGGGAGTTCAGGTTCCAATATTACTTGATCTGATGATCCAGTAACTTATAGAAGGAGCCTTGAGTTGTTTATCTGTGACTTTAATAGATTCAAGTTCTATCGCCTAATGGAGATTTTTCCTTAAAGATGTACACCTACTTTGGCTTCAACTTAACTTTCATATCATCGTCTCTTGTGACAACTATAACTTAGCCGTGTGTCAATAAATCCATCCCTTCACGTGAAGCATTTAAGAAAGATAATTGGGCCAGCCTTTCCAAATCTTCCGCAAATTTGGCTAGGGTCTCTTCTTTCCTATGTACCTTGTTCCAGAAATTTGCTCTGCATACTTACTTTTCGTGTGTCACTCCGAACCTATTAGATAAGGCACTTACCAATCCTTGTTATGGCTGGAATATTGCTCAGTGTTGTTAAAACTGGTCCCTTTAAATTGGCACCAAGATGAATACTTTCTGTTCCCTATTCCACCCATTCACTCTAGAAATAATTTTGAATGGAACCTGGTATACCTCTTATGGTACCTTTCCACCAAAGTCCACTGGATTCTCAATTGTTGAACTGACTATCTCAATTCTAGAACTTGATTTAGTAATTTTATGGCTGGCGTAGTCCAGGAGGGTCCTTTAGTCACAAATAACACAGCTGCAGTGGTAAAACGTGTAGACCAAATATGTTCTCATATTTAAAGGGTGTTTTAGGTTGGAAATCTTTCATGGATGCAGGAGGTGGTGTGCTTGGCTTGATCCTTGTATTTACCTATTATTTATCAAAATTGTTTATTCTCTCTGATTTCGTTTTGTACTTTTTCAAATGTGTCACTATAGTCTTTCTGTACTTCTTCAATCTCGTTGCTATAATCCCCCTGTGTATCTCCAATAGTTTTATCGGTTTTTCTTCAGTCTCTCTTATTTTTGTTTTTAATATTTCTTTGAACATTACGTCTCCTTCTTTTAACGGCTCTCTCAAATTCCTGTATTTTAATTTTCTTCATTAGTTTTCTGTCTCTTTCTTATCGCTCTCATTTTATTTTTCTGTCTCTTTCATCTCATTATTTTTATAATTCTCTGTTTCATTTGTTTTAACTTTTATATCATTTCTGGTATAGTTTCGACCTCGCTTCTTGCCCGTGTTGTCATCACGTTAAAGTTTAGTCAAAGTTCTGTTTTGTTTCTCCAAAATAATACCACTTCTGTCAGCAGTCTTGCAGCATATTCTATTGTTGGGCAGACTTTTGGGATTTGGTGGTATAAATAATGCCAAGTTCGGACCAAGTGATGATAACGAATTAATCATTTTTTGTATAACGTTTGCTTCAGGTAACATTCACTTTGATACAAGTTGTAGGCCTAAGTTCACAAACAATGCTTGAAAAGAAATTCCGAGACTAATGGTAAGCCTAACTTAGAAATAAATTTACTTAAAGAAATTTCATACTATCAATCGACTAACTTAACCAATGCGATAACTCTCACTACAAACATTGAACAGGATCACTATTAAATACTTCATTGAATTCCCATTGAATCCTTTACACACTGACTACTCATATCGATAATATAGTCTCGTTTATTCAAATTATATAAATTTCCAGATTATTACATCATCTTCATTATCAGCTTCCTATAGCAAACATCTTAAATAAACAATTAAAAATATAGCTTACCAAAGTGTAACTCCCATAATGGAGCTGATATTAGCAGTTACCATTTCAAGAACATTTTATTAAAATCATAAATAATATTAAACGTTAAACTGGTACACAATTAAAAACATTTTATTTAGGCCTATCTACGGACTTCAAAATATTGCCGAGTTCAATACATTTAGTGTGATGATATTTGTTTTTCTATTTTTACTGTTAAAATAAAAACGGAAGGTTAAGTTACACAAACTTTTTAAGTCCCTAATTTTGTTTCGTGTTACCAGCTAAGTACCATTGTGTATATAGCATTGTGGATGTTTGTTTTCTCTATATTTTGATATTGTAAACTTTCTTCTTAACAAACTTTTTTAAGTCCCTAATTTTGTTTCGTGTTACGAGCTAAGTACCATTGTGTATATAGCATTGTGGATTTTTGTTTTCTCTATATTTTGATATTGTAAACTTTCTTCTTATTTTATTAGTGACAGATGAGCAGAAATAGCTTTTGTTTCTAACGGGATTATGAAAAGATTAGCAAGAATAAGGGGGGGGGATAAAGCCTCCCCTTCTCCTCACATTGATTCCGTGAATTTGTAAGTAAAATTCTCCGAAAAAAGAGATATAATTGATTACAGCAAATTCATCCACAGGGAGGCAAGTGGGGAGAGAGCAGTCCCTCCCCTCATATCCCTTAAGATTTATAGAAAAACTATTATAAACAATATTGGAGGGGCGGTTGCTAGTCTGCAAGTAATACCTCAGAAAAACGCTTGATAATTATTTTAATAAAATACTAAGTATTCTTCTCCCTAATATCAAACCTTGAAATGTTTCCTTGAGGGTGCCATCCCAGCTTCCAAACCCTGGTGATCTTTCCGAGTTAGATCCTGGTTACTATTAGACATTGCCTCTAAATTATTAAATTGAAACTTTTTAATATATTATTTACAAATTGCGTGAGATCTTAACAACATCTAAGAATTAAACAGATGTATATATTCCTTGACTAATCATTTTTAAGTTGTTGTTCATGTGTTTGTTTATATTTCTACGTCTGTTTAAAGATTAAATGTTGACCATAAAGTGACTTCTTTTGGTTACATTAACTGTTGTGTTTTACCAAGAGATAAATGTTTATAAAAAATAAATCGGGACCGTACTTCATTTTAAACTTAATATGTATCTTTTACAAGTACAAACACGACGAGGTTTTTGTTTGTTATTATATTTCTACATAAGGTGTTATTACGTAAAACACTCGGATTCCATATTGGAGCCATCTGCTCGTCTATACTTAGACCTTAGTCACTAAGTTGGGTTTTCGTTTCTGATTCAGCGATACTGCTGTTGCTAGCAGTGTCTTGTATACTCGTACATAGGTAAGGTTTTGACGTATGTGTTAACCTCAGATAGTGAAGAGGTCCCACTGGCTGGTTCTCCTAGCCGAACGTATCTCCTGAGTTCTGACTTCGACCTTCAGTCCAAATGTTATCACCAACCGCGTCAAACGTTGGCATGACGTGTACACTTCTGAACAGTGAATCACCATTTCTTTGTTGGTCATCTTTCTAACGTTTAGAGCAATGAAGCTTTGCACCATGAGTATGAAATGGGGCTATTATTTCGTAGAACAATGTAGAATGGGGGATTTATGTTACATTTATTGGAAATCTTTTTCTGTGTTTCTGTTCATTGTCTTTGATAATTATGTTTAATATTTTCCCCTCTATTGTGAATGAAGGGTTAATATAGATTAAAAACCGCTAACTTAAAGGATTTTCCTTTTAGTACAAAACTAGTTGTTCGTGACAAGAATAACATACCGTTTCAAGGGCGCTGCTAGCATTCTAAAATAGATACGCAAGTTGGAATCAATGGTGAGGGATCCCCTCGGAAAATCCAGGGTTTTATGTTTTAATGATCTTTAACTTTGCTGTCCAACTAGATTGTATTTATAATTTTTTACACACTATACGTCTTTTTAATTCTATACAAATCTTTTACCGACATGTATTGGTTTTAACTTGCTGTATTTTTACATTTTACTTTAATTTACTTTCACTGTTTTTACCGGTTGTTTGGCGCAGATAGCCTTGCTGCTTTGCGCCATAAAGCACCAAACAACCAACCAACTTTAACTTTGTCCAAAGAAAGCTTGTAGAGTGTCAGTATTAAACTGTATAAAAATATAGAGTTTGAAGACGGCTTGAATGGTTACCATGGTAACAACGTTTCGACAAAGTTTTGTAACAGATTTTCTACTCAAGCCGTCTGCGAATTTTATTGTCTCAAACAGGATTTTTCGTGATCAAATTATACGCAGATATATATTCGGCATAACTGACACATCTGCATTTCACGACATCTCCAAATCTTTAATATCTAATAAGGTATGTGGATTTGGAACTAAATAACAAAACTATGGTGTTTTTTGTTAACAATTATAATAAATAATTAATTAAAAACAACGTTTTATATTTACACAATAAAAAATTTATTGAAGCCACTTTAAAATATCTCTACAGGTGCATGTTTCCACGTGATCTACGTCATCTTCAGGAGTAACTTACAAGACTATTTTATACTTCCCCCCTTGTCGCATTACTTCATTGTTATTTACATATTTCCGTTAATAATAATAATAAAAAATTATAATATATCTCGCCATATATCAACATATTGAATTGCTGGTTCTTCATCTCTATTTAATACTTGTTTTT